>NC_056731.1:609225991-609235991 GCF_019279795.1 Protopterus annectens | reverse complement strand
TTTTCAGAAACTCAAAATTCATATGGTCAAGACCATATGATCGAGTTTTTGAAAACTCAAAGCTTTTGAATGGAGATCATGTACAGTGCGGATTGGGAAATTTACCCTCTTCCTCACTGTAGTGCAATCCCAGAGTTGTTATATTTAATTTGCAAGGGGTGGAGGTTACAGGGGGGCATGCCCCCCTGCAAAAATATAAAACAGGTGGATAATTGTTGGGGGGGTGTTTTATTTTATGTTCGGGTTTTTAGGAACTCTATCATATGGTCTCAAACATATGGACTCCGTCATCTCGCATAGACCCACATATTTATATGTGTGTGTAATTATATAAGAAAGCAGTAAAAAACTGAGGATGATAGTAACATGAGAATTTAGTAGTAAGGAGGAGGGCAGGACATTGTATGGAATGAATTTAAATGAAAAGGATCCATCATTACGACAGTTACATAACTTTTGCATCATAGTTCATCAGTTTGTCTAATCTGACTGTTAGGACAGAATCCCAGTCTATCTTTGACCTGGGTGGAATGAAGACAGGATACCTCTTAGACACACACCACAAAATGTGTTCTGGTTCTTAAAATGATGTTCAGTTTGTAATCCCTTGAAAAGTTATGAAGAGTAGACCATGTTGCTGTTGCACAAATGTCATCAATGTAGGAGTTTTTGAAAAAGGTAGTAGAACTAGCTATAGATGTTGTAGAGTGACCTTTGGTTTGAAGGCAATGATCTATCATTGGAAGAGTAAACAACTGAGATGCAATTCTAAATCCATCTAGACAGAGTTGGCTTGGTAATTTTGATCCCAACAAGTTTGGGGCAAAAGGCATGAACAATTGGTTATCCTTCTTGAATGGCTGAGTTCTGTATAGATGAAATCTGACTTGCCTTTGGACATCTAAGGTACATATGAGATACTCTTCTTTGTTAGAAAAAAATGGGATTAGTACCAGCAGACTGATTGATTGATTGATTATTATTTTTGGGAGCCACCTTAAGCAAAAAGGCGGGATTGTTTCTTAGCGAGACTCTGTCAGTCATCATCGATTTTAGGAAGGAGAATAAGCCACACACCCTATAATCATCATTGGTGCTGCAGTGGAGAGAGTAAATAGCACAAAATTCCAAGGGGTACATGTCTCGCAAGACTTAAGTTGGGCCACAGACACTTCCTGCCTAATAAAGAGAGTGTCTCCACTTCCTTAGGAGATTTTGTAAAGCTAACCTCCCCCCATAGGTCCTACTTACCTTCTACAGAGCCATGATTGACAGCGTACTTACAAACAACATCATTGTCTGATATGGAAATTGCTCTCAAGCTGATCAGAAGGCAGTGAATACGATCATTAAATGGGCCACAAAAATCAACCTTCAATTTAACCTTCAATCCCTACAGGACATATATTCAAAGAGATGCAATGGTAAGAGTCCAAAAACTATTGAGGGATATCCACCATCCTGCTTATGGACTGATCAAACTCCTGACAACAAGGAAGTGCTACAGAAGCATTAGATGCAGGACATCCAGATTCCATTACAGCTTCTTTCCACACGCTGTCAGACTGCTGAACAATAAACTCATAGCCTAACCTGCTAAATGGGTAAAACATTATTTATGTGCAATATATCATTATTTACATAACTCTGCATAGCTCACTTTATACGTCTCTAACTGCACTATGAAAATTGCAAACTGTAAGTTTACTGCATATATTACTGGTGGGTAAGTTTTACATGTGTGCCTTTTTTATTTATTTATACTACTTTTTTATATCTTTATATTTCTACTGAGTCTATTCCTGTTGTTGTATTTGTTTTGTTTCTGCTGTAAAAAAGCTTTAAAATTTTACTTTATTTTTAGTATCTTATTTTGATATTTTATTTTTACTATTTTAAGTTTTTATTAATTTAACTTAGCTTCCTTCTGTAAACTGTTATTCTTATGGTACGAGCCTGAGTATCAAAATTTCATACAGTGATAAACATTTTCCTCTGTGTTGATCTGTATGACAATAAAGTTTGCTTTGACTTTGACTCGACTTTATGGAAAGTAAGGTAAAGAAACTGATAAGGGGTGTCATTCTGATATTCTTCCAAGATAAGTACCTCAAGTCTCCTTAGAAATTTGGCTCACAAAGGGGACTTTGTCAGAGCTTCCAGAACCAAATTCAGATCCCATAGACTCCCAAGGAGGAAAGGGGTCCTTGATAGGAAAACAAATCAGGAAACGCCCTTTAAGGGAGAACTTGCACAGTTATGGAAAGCTACTCTACTGTTTGAAACCCTTAATGGTAGTTGGAAATTGAGGCTAACTAACTTTAATGGTAGAATAAACTGAAACCAGATTTGAAGAGAGAAGACAGAAAATGGAAGACATCTGCTATGGGAACAGTATATGGATTCAAACCTTTGTTAAAGGCCAAGACAGAAAGACTTTTCCATTTGCTTTTGTAAATATTCTGTGCGGACTTCTTTTGAGATGCTGAAGGTATGTGAATGATCTTCTCCGAATGAGTTTCTGGCCATTAAGGGAGTTAGAGATACCATGCAGCAAACTTGAAGTTGTGAAGGTCTGGATGAAACTGACCAGTGGAGTAAGAAAGAAGATCTGAACATGGATCTAGAAGCCAATGGGACGTCCATAAATTAGGTCTTAATGGGGGAAAACAAACATCTCTGGGCCATAATGGGGAAATAAGTATTATTTAGGGATTGCAGGTGGATGTCTTCTGAAGAAATTTGGTTATGAGACTAAAGCATCCACTGGTGACTGTCCCTGAGGTGGAACTACAGCAATACAGGTCCTTCATTTGATGTTCAAGAGTGAGGCAAGAAAATTGTAGCCAGGCAGGCCACACTGATTGAATATGTCTTGAGCTACTGCTTGATTCAAGGAACACTCATGATGATAAAGGATGGACAAGCTGAGTCTGCCTGCTAGCCAGTTGAATTTTCCTGAACTGTACATTGCAGACAGAAGATGTCCTGAATCCAGAGCCTATTACCACATTCTATTGCTTCCTGGCAAAGAGAGTAGAACATGGTTCTTCCTTGTTTGTTGATGTACCAAACTGTTGACATTGTTTGACTATATCTATCATACATGGATGTAAGAGACCCTGAAATTCTTGCAAAACTCGGATGGCTGTCATCTCCTGGATATCAATGTGAACGTTGGCCTTTGACTGCACTGACATTTGATCATTTTCACTTTAAAATGTCACACCTCACCCCAGAGGGGAGGTGTCTGCTGTTACAATTGCTGCTGGGGAGGGTAGAATTAATGTTTTTTACCATTCATACAAAAGGTGAAGTTAGCCACCAGTTCAAACTGTGGATGAAGTAGAGTCCATTAATTGTAAACACTATACGTGAAGTATCCAGTGAAGTATTCTTACATGGTATCTGGTGTAATGGACCATCAAAGTTGCTGCTGCCATCAGATGTAAAACTTTGAGAACCAGTAGAGCTGAGGGACTTTATGCAAACACAGGGTAAACACAGGAGTTCTATGTGATTTTGGTGAGAAGGCAGATATTCCAACATCAGGGTCACTCTGCAATATGTTGCATCTAGATAGCTTCCAATGAAGGAAACTGCTAAGAAGATTGAAGGTTTGATTTTTGGTAATTGATGGAAATGCATAAGGATAGGCAGAGCTGCAAAACGTTAATCTCTGGCTTTTATTAAGAATTCTCTGGTTGTTGCAACTAGGAGCAAATCATCCAGGTATGGGAAGACATGGATCCCTTTGAGCTGAAAGTGGGTTGCAATTACTACCATTGCACTTGGTGCAGACCCAGAAGGCAGTGCTGAGGCCAAAGGGCAGGGCTCTGAATTGATAGCTATTGGCTCCCAACAGAAAGCTCAGAAGCAGGTATCCTAGAGATCTATCTGTTACATCCTATCATTCGTGTTGATACATGGAAGTAGAGCCGCCATCTTTTGCTGAGATGGAATATTTGATAATTGTGTCTTCTTCACCTGTGTGACTGAGAAAAAGGTATGGAGTACTCCCTGGATATCATATCTCTGACTTACCTGTCTTATGTTAGGATCACCCACTCTGCAAGGTGACAAGTTCAACACCGCTGACTGCTTTCAGAGGTGAACAGTCAGGCAAGCCTTCAGAGGTGCTGGTTGGCCTACCTTGAAAGGGTTCCCTGTAACCCTGGTTTTGCAGGCCACTTCAAACCTGAGGTCAGCATCCATTGAAAGGGCAACTTCTGCCACATCCTCCTATGTCCAAGGGGGAGTGAAAGATTTGACAATGGGGTCTTTTGAACCATGGAGATTTGGAACCTTTCTGATTCCTGTTAAAAGATTTTTGAGGGCTCTCAAATATGACTCCCATGGCTTACAGCATTTCTCCATCTCGCTCATACTTCATTAACTTATCCTTCAAAGCTAATCCAAAGAAGAAAGAACCATTGAATGGGGCATTAATAAAGGAAACCTTGAAGTTAACCACAAAATTGCATACGTCATGCCACACATAACATCTGGTGGTCAAGGCAATGCCAGACACCCTTACTGATCCATCAGGTGCATTGTGATATAGCTGCACGGAAAATATTATATTCAAGGTGGCCTGAAGGTGTTTTATAGACCTCTGCATCGTAGGCTGCTCCAAAGAATCCATAAATTGTTTTGCTAGGTCCCTTAGGAACCCTCTCAGGACAAATGAGCCTAAAGGGATATGTGTACTTTCCTATCTGGTCCATAGCCCTAGACTCCTTGTTGGGGTGATAGACAGCTAAAGACTTGTCTATGAAAACATCTCAGAATATCAAATGATTGCTAAAATTTGCATATCATTATGACAGAATTTATTATCATCCTCAGGCTAAAATAAATGCATAAATAAGACAATCCAAATGCAAAAGTACATTTTGACAAAATCCAGTAAATCTCCATCATATCATAACTGAAAATCAAAAGGGAAGCAAGCAACACACTTATTGGAGAAAACATATTACAATTGCTATACAAATAAAAAAAAGAAATAAAAATAAATTCCAGACGTACTTTTCCAATGAAACCAAGCCATTAGAAACACCACAAACGCTGAGTATAAAGTGCAAGACACACTGCATTTCCTACTGCTTCATTCCAGACTCCCAATCTAAACCCCAACTTCACCAAAGCCCTGCAAAAATGCCTTCAAAATGAATGCCTACAAATAAGAAATTTAACACCTACTTACAAGTAAAATAAAAAAAAATAACCACGTGGAACCCTCACTAACAGTGGACATAAAGCTTCAACTGTTAAAGTAGGGGGTAGGGGTACAGGGGGACTTGCCCCTGTAAAAGCACTGTAGTTTTTATTTATTTATTTGTTTCCATGGGATTGTAGGTTATATTGTAAAGATGAATTAGTGAAAGTTCAGCTTTACAATATTGACCCTAATTTACACACACACACACACACACACACACACACACACATATATATATATATATATATATATATATATATATATATATATATATATATATATATATATATATATATATATTTATATATATATATATATATATATATATATATATATATATATATATATATATATAGATATATATATAGGTTTACTATGGTATATTCAAAAGGGGTCAGGTTGAACAGTTGCAACATCGAAAAATAATGTTGCATTTCAAAACTGTGGAAGACCGGAATATCAAAAATGGGAAACACAGAAATGATGACATTTTCGACATTCCCACCTTCCACCAGTATTATTCACCTTACCTCTACTATTTAGCACGGGACCCCTGCACCCCCCCATACCCCCTGGATATTAAATATATCAACACTGAGATTGCACTACAGTGAGGAAATGGCCTACTTCCCTGTTCCTCAATGAAGCACGACCTCCCTCCACAGTCTCAGCACGTCGATTGTCGAAAGGTCGAGTGCACCATGCAACTTGACTGAAAGTGATCGACCACTTTTGGTTCAGTTTCCTGTCCCTTGGAAGCCGTGATTTTATACATCAGCCATTCAACTTACTGTAGTTCGTTTAAGTCATAGTAAACCATATATATATATATATATATATATATATATATATATATATATATATATATATGTGTGTGTGTGTACATGTATACATGTATATGTGTATGCATGTATGTGTGTATGTGTGTGTGTGTGTGTGTGTATGTGTATGTCATGCTCCTACCTAAACATCATGCTCCTACCTAACCTAAAACACCCCCTACTCTTAAACCCATGACCCCTCTTTATAATGATGTAGGATCAGTACACTATTCTTAAAACAGAACATCCAAATTCCTCTGGTAATGAATTTGTTCCCCTTTCTCAGTGGTATTCTATATGGTAGAAGTTTATTAAGTTGCAATCCATACGCATTAACATCTCACAATGCTTAAATGACCTTTCTAAATCAATAAGTAACCCATGTACTTGGTGCTTAAATAATTCTAACTTAATCTTAAAAATAATCTTATCATATATGTCCTATCTTCCCAAAGTTGCTCAAATGTCTGAAAATTGACTTTCATATTATATTTTCCTATCTAATATGTAACTTTATATTCTTCTGTAAGAAATGTAATGCAAGAAAGCCATTTGCTTATTATATATATCCTTTACTACTATAATTTTCAACAATATAACCTCTATTAAAGCAAAATATAATTCCAACAGTAACCAGGTACCTCTGCAAAAACACAAAACAAATCCAAAGAATAAAAGCAGGCAGAGGCAAGGCTCCAGTTTCTTCAGCTGATTTATTACAAGACACACAAGCGCTTTCACCACAAGGCTTCTTCAGGTGTATACACCTGAAGACGCCTTGTGGTGAAAGCGCTTGTGTGTCTTGTAATAAATCAGCTGAAGAAACTGGAGCCTTGCCTCTGCCTGCTTTTATTCTTTGAATATAACCTCTATTGCCATGAATGTTACTACGTGTGGAGCTTTTCTCCCTGGGCCTCCACTGAAATGGGTTTCTCTGACCCAGTGGACTCTCCCGGTCAACAAATTCAAATAAATAAATAAATGTGCATGTTTATGTATATATATCCAGTTACCTCGCTCTCTCTTTATATACATATATATATATATACATAGATATATATACATATATATATATATGTGTGTGTGTGTGTGTGTGTGTGTGTGTGTGTGTATAAATATATATATATATATATATATATATATATATATATATATATATATATATATATAGAGAGAGAGAGAGAGAGAGAGTTAGTTAAATGGATGTATATGCATAATACAAACACACAGACATATATTTATTTTTTCTTTTCTAATATTTTATTTTTCAAAGATTTGACTGTAACATATTCTACAATGAAAAACAAGCATTTGAAGGTATTTATACAGTTTGCATTAATAACATTCATTACAACATGTTACTTACATCATTTAAATGTACTGCCAAACATCAGCGGACCGGAGTTCTGCTGTGGTGATCCCTAACCAGGAAAAGCCGAAAAGACAAACAACTTACATCATTTTCTCAGAGACTTTAATTAACAATAAAATAGATGATAAACCTATATACAGCCAAGTGCTAAACTACTGGGTTTCATTTAACTTGTCATTTTTTTACTATACCTATCTATATCCTTAAAACAGAAAAAAACAGTAGGACTATGTTATCTAGCAAGTACAACCCTGGAAATTACCGGCCCATTAGCTTGACAAGCCTTATCTGCAAAGCCATGGAGAGGATCATAATGGACCTCATAAATAAAGACATAGGGAATTTGCAGACTTTGGATCCATCCCAGTTTGGCTTTGTCAAAGGCAGATCATGCCTTCTAAACTTGGTTGACTTTTTCGAAACAGTCACCAAAGCCATTGATGAGGGAAAGGCAGTCCATACAGCCTACCTCGATCTGGCGAAGGCCTTCGATACAATACCCCACTGGTATCATTGAAAACTCATCAGCTTACATGTTAACCCATACATCACAAGATGGGTTGCAAACTGGCTGAGTGACAGAACCCACAGGGTCAGAGTTGCTGGCGCCATGTCAGACTCAAAGCCTGTCACAAGTGGTGTACCACAGGGCTCAGTCCTGGGCCCACTCTTGTTTGGCATCTACTTTTCCAAGTACAAGCAAACACAGGAGGGTTATGGCTGACAAAGTTTGCAGATGACTGCAAACTGGCCCATAGTAGAAAACACATCTGACACAGATATCCTTCAGTAGGGTCTCACAGAAACGGATAACTGGTGCCAGAGCCATGGCCTAAAGTTAAATGCTAAAAAGTGCATAGTCATACCCTTCGGGAAAAACAAGGTTACCCCTAGCTACCAAATAGGTGGCAATCCACTGAGTACAGAAGAAGTTATCAGGGACCTGGGGACCCAGGTTGATAGTAGTCTGTCATTCGACACCCATGTAGCTAAAGTAGTTAGGAAGACCTTCTACATTGCCCACCTTATCATGAAGGGATTCTCATCTAGATCAAGGGAGGTCATAGTCTCCCTATACTCATCACTCATCAGACCAATGATTGAGTACAATGCACCATTCGGAATGTATCTGACCCGACACTTGCAGCAGCTGGAGAGGCCACAAAAGTTCCTCACCAAAAGGATAAAGGGTCTCAAACATCTGTCCTATGCTGCCCGACTGAAAGAACTCCAGCTCTATTCAGTCGCTTACCGCTTGCTCAGAGGTGACCTTTGCCTAACATACAAGGCCATGTCAAACCCAGATTTGATGAATATGCTTCACCTCAAAAAATCTAGATCCGTCAGAGCCACAAGGGCGGGAGACTTAAACCTCGACACGGCTATTAATAGGACGTGCTGGAGGGATAGATTCATCACCCAAAAGACTCCCTATGCTGTGGAATAAAATCCCGGTATATGTGAGGCAGAGCACCTCGCTGGCCTTGTTCAAGAGAAATCTTGACCAATGGATGGGAGATCGCAGATATACCCCAGGGATTACCTCAGTGTCACTGCTCAACAGAGGCACAGCAAAATAATGGGTATAGTTCCCCATACTAAAGGGGTGGCGTAAGCCACAAAACTATGGGCTAGGCTTGTAAATGCCCTCGGGCAGATAGCCTAGTATGAACCTATGAACCTATGAACCTATATTAAGCTTAATGCCATTTGTTTAGGTTTAATTAATTTTTGATAAATCCTACCCTGCCTTTTCATATTAAGATATAATCAAGGAGAAAGCTCTGACTTTGCTTAAAATAAGCCAATTTGTTTATTTTTTTTGTTATTAGTTTCTGTGTTGAAATGTATTTAATTGCCATGCATTTAAAACTAGACCATGACATCTGAGTTCTATCCAACCAGTTTTGAGTGATGTATAGTTTAATTAAGGGAAAAAAAAGGTAATTAGTGCAAATAGGATTTGTTTAAGTATCTTCTGGGAAGTAATGTGTAAAACAGCAAATTTTCATGACAACGTAGATTTTTCATATCCCATTTTTTCCAGTTTAACTCTTAGTGAATACCATAACTTATAAGTACATTTACAACTCCAAAATATATGGATTAGGTCTGCTTTTTCAGACTGGTAATAAGGACAGATTGGAGACATTTTTGCATTGAATTTATTCATGTTTGCAGGAGTTAGATAAGCACTATCTGTAATCATTAGTTAGGTATACATGAGGTTTTTTTTTTAAAATGGGATTAGTTTCATTGCTGTTTTAAAAGATTGGGCTTTTTGTTTGTCATTAATTTCTGGATTTTCTTGTGTCCAATAGTTTGAAAATAGAATAGAAGAATAGCATTTTAGGGATGCAATCAGTTTATTTGAGTCTGATAACATCTTTTTCTTGGAGTTTAAGAAGTACCATATATTTCTGTATGTATTTATATTATCTTCATTTATGTCAGTTTTTTTTATAAATGGAGTACATAGCTCTCAAATTTGTCTTAGAATTAAGGGTTGGGTCTGGTTAGTACTTGGATGGGTGACCACCTGGGAATACCAGGAGCATTAGCGCTGATTAACTTTTACAAAGC
>NC_056731.1:609095991-609218491 GCF_019279795.1 Protopterus annectens | reverse complement strand
GTCGAGTTGCCAGCCCGGCGCCCAACCTTCCACAGAAGACACACTCACACGCACACCTAGGCCAATTTAGAGTGTCCAATCCACCTGCAGCATGTCTTTGGGATGTGGGAGGAAACCGGAGCACCCGGAGGAAACCCACGCGACCACAGGGAGAACATGCAGACTCCGCACAGAAGGCACCCCAGCCGAGGATCGAACCGGAGAACCTCTTGCTGTGAGGCGGCAATGCTAACCACTGCACCACCGTGGCCGCCCGTCTGTATTATTGTCAGTAATGGTGATAATTGATTAATGGAAGGATTTGTAATGGGAGCAGAAAAAGATGACATTAGTTTTATTATGGGTAATCAAAAGTCTGTTTGCAGATGCTCAGAGGCATAGATTAGAAAAAGAATGTTGAAGCTGAGTTTGCAGACTTACGGGTCATTCGTTGTATTGAAGTAGGCAAATACCATCTGTATATAAAATGTTTAAATTCGACAAGTTATCTGGAAAAGCATTAATGAACAAAGAATATAGCAAAGGCCTCAAGACTGGGTCTTAGGTTCATAGTAGGCTATCTACCCTGGGGCATTTATAAGCCTAGCCCGATTGTGCTTGGCTTACGCCACCCCTTGATTTGAGTATGCTGTGCCCTTTTTAAAGTTTAGTTTACTGTGCCTCTTTCTAATAGTGACACAGAAGTAATCCCCGGGGCAAACCTACGATCCCCCATCCACTCATCAAGATTCTTCTTGAAGAGAGTCAGTGAGGTACTCTGCCTAACATGAATTGGAATTCTATTCCAGAGCGAAGGGAGCCTCTGGGTTATGAATCTGTCCCTCCAGCATGTTCTATTTATTTCTGTGCTGAGGTTCAAGTCCCTCGAGCGCATGGCTCTAAGGGATTTACATTTACTGAGGTGGAGCATGTCCATTAATTCTGGGTTGGATATAGCTTTATATGTCAGGCATAGTTCACCTCGAAGTAGGTGGTCTGCAACTGAGTAGAGCTGGAGTTTTTTTAACCGAGCAGCATATGGCATCTGTTTGAGTCCCTTGATCCTCCTGGTGAGGTACTTTTGGGGTCTTTCTAATTGCTGCAGGTATCGGGTAAGGTACATCCCAAAGGGAGCATTGTATTCTATGATGGGCCTGATGAGGGATGAATAAAGGGGCACGATTACCTCTCTTGATCTAGATGTGAATCCTTTCATGATGAGGTGGGCTATGTAAAAGGTCTTTCTAACCACTTTGACAATGTGGTTGTCAAAGGAGAGATTGCTATCAACTTGCGCCCCCAGATCCCTAATTACTTTCTCTGTACTTAATGGTAATTTGTGGGCACATTGTTTTTGCCAAAGGGTATGACTATACACTTTTTGGCATTTAGCTTTAGACCATGGCTCTGGCACCAGTTATCCGTCTCTGCGAGACCTTTTTGAAGGATGTTTGCGTCAGCTGGAGAGTCGATTATGGCGCCCAGTTTGCAGTCATCTGCGAACTTGGTAAGCCATAGTCCTCCCACATTGGCCTGTACCTCAGAAAAGTAAATACCGAACAAGAGAGGTCCCAGGACAGAACCTTGTGGGATGCCACTTGTGACCGGTTTCGAGTCTGACATGGCTCCAGCAACTCTGACTCTGTGGGTTCTGTCTTTGAGCCAGTTTGTGACCCATCTTGTGACATAGGGGTTTATATTTAGGCTGGATAGCTTATCTATGATGCCCGAGTGGGGTATTGTGTCAAATACCTTTGCGAGGTCCAGATAGGCTGTGTGGACTACCTTCCCTTCATCTATGGCCTTGGTGACTGTTTCAAAGAAGTCGACCAGGTTCAAAAGGCAGGATCTGCCCTTGACGAACCCAAATTGGGTAGGATCTAGTGTCCGTAGGTCCCCAATGTCTTTGTTTATGAGTTCCATGATGATCATCTCCATAGCCTTGCATACTAGGCTAGTCAGGCTTATGGGGCAATAGTTTCCAGGGTCCGCAGAGCCGCCACCTTTGTGGAGTGGGACCACTGTTGCTGTTTGCCATTCTTTGGGCACATATCCTGTAGTGAGGCTGAGATTGTACAGCAGTTTTACTTGAGGGATTAGTTCTTCTTGGAGTTCATGTAGGATGCAACCCGGGATGCCATCTGGTCCCATGGAAGCAGTGTTTTTTGCTTTGGAGAGGGCGACCTTCACCTGAGCATCAGAGATGTTTGGGAGGCTGCACTCTGCCGAGATAGATACTTGCTCTTTTGGGGGGGGGGGTGGAGAAGTTTGCACTGAATCTGTCTGCCAGGATATTGGCGATGTCTGTAGGTTTAAGTGTATTTTTTGTTGTTTAGAATCAACTCAGAACAAGTCTGGGAGTTGCATCCCAGGCTCCTAACATAACTGAAAAAAGCCTTATGATTGTCTTTAGTGTCCTGTGCAATTTTACTCTCGAAGCTGGCCTTGGAGGATTTTATGAGGGATCGTAATTTTTTGCTAGTACTGATCAGAGATGCCTTCCCTTTTAGGGATTTTGCTCTATCATGTAGTAGCTTCCTCCTTCTGTTGTACAGTTTATTTATGGCTGGGGTCCACCAGACTGGACGCCTGCCTTTGGATGATTGGGTCTTGATTTTGTTTGGGATAGCATGATCCATGCATTCCTGGAGATGTCCGTAGAATGCGTTTATATAGGATTCTGCAGTTTGGGCCATAGTTTCCACTGGCCCTGGGGCCTTGAAGGATTCCACTTCAGTTTTGAGAAGTGTGAAGTTCTTGAGAAGTTTTTCACTGTAGTTTTCTGGGCTGGGGGTGGGATCGGGATGTGGATATCCAGTGAAATGAATTTATGGTCTGATCTTACCAATGAGGGATATGGAATTTTCTTGAGGGACTCCACTATTTAGTGTGCCATAGGTATAAAGCAGGTTATTATAATGGACTTGAAAGGACCTCTTTGTAAGGCAGCTTTCAAACCATGAGATGGTATTTTGGCCAAAGTTAAATTTTCTTAGTTTGGATACAAGTATGTTTTGGCCCTCTGTGTCAAATGCCCTAGTCATGTCAATAAAGACTCAAGTTAATAAGTCCATCATTGATATTAATCTGTATATGGAGCTTGTTGAAGTGAAGGCATTTCTGAAGCAGTTTTGTCATATGGAAGGCCATAACTGTTAATGTGTTTGAGTAATTGTTTGTCAAGAATTTTCTCAAATGGTTTGGATAGAATTCAAAAAGTAAAGATGGGATGAAAAGCCTTAAGGGACATGGAGAGGGAACTTTTGGAAGAGAGAAGATTATAGATCGTTTAAAAGATGGTACAAAAATTCCAGAAGTAAGAGATAAATTGTAGATATAGGTAAGTGATTTTGTAATTGTATCTACTGCTCCCCTGAGGAAAGTTGGGTGGAGCAGGGTGAATTTTTAAAAAAAAGCATTTCAAGTTGTTTAGAAGGTTGTTGGTTTCTTTTACTGAAATTTGCCTAAATTAGAATACTGTAGCATATTCTGCGAGACAAAGTTGTGGTTTGGATTAATATTAGGAGAAGTGTGCTGGTAATTAGTGTGGTAAAATGAGTTTGTGATATTCTAATACAAGAGATGAGGAAAGATTTATATTCTTCTACAGGATTAATGGGAAAATTATAAGCTGTGCTCATCAGCTGTAAGAGATACATAAGCTATTGGGAACACCAGAGAGTTATTTAAGTTCCTTCCAAAGTTGTGTTAGGATTGCTTATATCTGCTATTTTTTTTCTTGCGTGTGTGTGTATAGATATATATATATATATATATATATATATATATATATATATATATATATATATATATATATATATATATACACATAAACAGACACAGATACACACACATTGCATTTCTCGCTTCCTTTACTCAGGACTTTATTTTAGTTTGACTTGTTTACTTCATCCAGTAGTATGCCATCTGCTCAGTAACAGTAGGTCATCATAACAGTGTTGAATGTCCTCTGCTGCAGCTTCATGTATTTCTGTGTACCAGACCTCTGCAGTCCCATGCTCATTTTGTTTAAAGTGCCAGTTATGTCCCATTTATTCTTTCATTGAAGAAACTAAGCAGTTTGTTGTTAAAAGTTTTTATCATCTACGTAGTCAGCTCATGACATTGGTCTGTTTATCTCTTTCTCTCTCTCTCTCCCTTCAGTTTCCCTTTACCAGCTGTTTATGTCTGTCTCTCATCTTTTTTCTCTTACTTTCTATCTATTCCATTTAGGTTCCCACCATCTAATTTGCTTGATATGTTTTCTTATGGATATTACTCTATACAGTGGCATACTTGACGGAGAAAATGTATCAGCATTATTTAGGATGGGAGGTGTCATACATTTCTCAGTAATGTGGGAGTAATATATTACCTTCATGTGGCTGTAACATTGTTCATCACTTCTCAACAAGCAACCCAGGTACTGGTGGAGTCGAAAAGGGAGGATTGGCATGAGCAGCTGATGCTGGCATGTCCATCCTGGAACAGAATGAGGTAGGAAGACCTGCTGCTGTACTGACACACACTGGATGTGGAAAGAACAGCAAGTATACCACTAGCAATTGACCCATAATGGTGAAATGCCTGCCAAGAGATTCATGCAGTAACAAGAGTTAGCCATGCTCTCCACTGAATATGTCTGGTGCCAGTGTTGTTGGCCAAAGCCACCAGATGCCACAGGGATCAATGGCTAGTACTGAACTATACTTGCATTATATAAAACTAATGAGACAATCAGATCATGGCATGGCTGATGGTTGTCAGGCAACAGTCAAAACAAGAATATAAAAATTCTAGGTTTTTGAAAAGCTGTAATAAATTCAAGGTGCCAAATTGAGCTCAAAGTCACTAACCATAGCAGCATGCAAAGGCTTTCAGGGATCACATTCATTGGTTAAAACATGCTAAACAAAGAAGTGACATCACTACATGATTTACATAGTATATATCACCAGTGATACTTCTGTGTCACAAATAACGGCTGACGTCTTCAGGCAGCAAGGAAGCTCACTGGTTAATATGTCTGCCTCTCAGCACCAAGTCCAGCAATGATATGCAGTCTCTTTGGGGAGTTTGCATGTGCTTCTCAAGTCTTTGCATTTTTCCCCTGCCCTCAGATTCCTTGCCATAGTTCACTAACATTCCTGTGAGTAGACTGCTTTAAATTGCTTATACACATTACATTTACTTTTTCCCTTATGTGTCATGGCAGAAAAGGGTCAGAGAAAGACCAGTTTACTGATGTGGTTAACAAATAAATTACATTAAGAAATAATTCTACGTGAATAAACTGATAATGTTGCTGCAGTATTACAAATAACTGAAGTAAAAGTAACTGAAACCTGGTTCAAGGCTCCAGAGAGCACCCCAGCACTACCAGGCTACAACTCGTACCACACATTTCGGCCACAGAACATGGACCGAAACACAAAAGGATGGGGTATATCCATATTCATCAAGGATACCTACACCTCCAGGTTAGTGGCGCAGCATGTTACCTCTGAGATCATCCATGTGCAACTAACATCGGGAAAATCTGCAATGCAAATTGTGGCCTGCTACAGATTACCCTCAATGACCCAGGACCACCACTCCACCTTTCTGGAGACAATGGAAAACATGAAGGTCCTACCGAACACCCTGATATTGGGTGATTTCAATTACCCTACCATTAACTGGGAAAACTACTCGAGTACAAACTCCCAGGCCCCAGCACTTCCTGGAATTCATCAAATCAAACACCCAGGATCAGCTGGTAAACTCCCCTACCAGAGGTGAAAACATATTGGACCTGGTCATCACAAACATGGGTGACAGGTGGCCCACACCGGAGGTCAACCCATCACTGGTTAGATCAGACCATAAACTAATCACTCTGGATGTCCACACCCCACCAACACCCCAACTAAGGAAATCACAGTAAAAAAACTTTTCTAAAGCAGACTTCACCTTACTTAAGACAGAGGTGGTAAGTTTCATAGCCACCACGCTAAAGGATAATGCTGCCCAAGATGCAGAAACCTTTACAAATGCATTCTATGAGCACCTACAAGGCTGCATGCATCGTACCATCCCTAGCAAAACCAAGACTCACTCCTCTAAGAGAAGGAAACCAGTCTGGTGGACCCCTGCCATAAACAGGCTATACAACAGGAGGAGGAAACTAGTTCAGAAAAAAAGCAAATCCCAAGAATGAAAGACATCCCTGATCAGTATCAGTAAGAAAAAAAGGTCCCTCATAAAATCATCCAAGGCTAACTTCAAAAGAAAAATAGTCAAAGATTCAAAAGATAACCACAAAGCCTTCTTTAGCTATGTTAAGAATCTAAGTGGCAACTCGCAGATATGCACTGAACTAGTGCAAAATAGCACAAAATATACTGAAGCTACTGATATTGCCAACATCCTGGCAGAAGATTCAGTGCAAACTTCACCCCCCCCTCACCCCCAAAAGCCCCACAACAGTACCGGAAAAGTGTAGTGTCCTGGAAATCACAGACGCACAGATGAAAATAGCCCCTTCAAAAGCCAAAACCACAGCGTCAATGGGGCCAGATGGTGTTCTAGGCTGTGTCTTGCACGAACTACAGAACGAACTAACCCCCCACCTAAACACTCTATTCAACCTCAGCCTGTCCACAGGCTAAGTGCCCATAGAATGGCGGACAGCAACGGTTATTCCACTCCACAAAGGAGGGGCCACAACTGACCCTCGTAACTATCTCCCCATAAGCCTCATTAGCCTGGTCTGCAAGGCTATGGAACGCATCATCATGGAACTCATTAACAAAGACATTGGGAACCTCCAAACACTTGACCCGATCCAGTTCGACTTTGTTAAGGGCAGATCATGCCTACTAAAGCTGGTTGACTTCTTTGAGACAGTCACCAAGGCCATAGATGAGGGAAAGGTTGTTCACACAGCCTACCTTATTTATTATTATTTATTTATTTATTTATTTAAATTTGTTGACCGGGAGTGTCTGACTGGATGTAGGTCCATTTTCAGCGGAGGCCCAGGGAGAAAAGCTCCACAGTTGAAATAAACAGACAGTATTTACATTGGATTACATAGTGATTAACAATTTACATAGCAATTTCTTACAACATATTTACAGATGAAGAACATAATACAACAGTAGACAACTAGAATCTTTATCTGTGAAGTGCATACCAGACATTAACAAATGTTACAAGAAGAAGAAGTTCGTGCTGTATAATAAGTACTGGCTTATGAGCATCTGAGCTTGCTATAATCAAGGTAGTTAGTGGAGTGGAAAGAAAGGTAGTGGTTGGATGGGGTGGATGATATTAGAGTGGGAGTTGCAAGGGCATAGCCAGCATGTTTTTAGTTGTGCTTTTAGTAAAGTTTTGAAGTGGGTGCATGATGGTATGGAGGTAATTGTGGGTGGGAGTGAGTTCCATAATTTGGCTATGGCACAAGAGAATAGTGCTTCACCAGCAGAGTTATTGGCTTTAGTGATCTGCAAGTGATTTTTGCTGCTGAATCTTAGTGGTCTGGTGGTGCGATAGGGTTGGAGTAGATTCTGGAGGGATGGGACATTTTGTGGATGGTTTACTAGTTTGTGGGCGAGTGAGAGTTGATACCATTGAAGGAGGTGAGGGAGTTCTAGCCAGCCCAGTTCAGCAAGTGAGAGACAGTGGTGACTACGGTAGGATGCCCCTGTGGCGAATTTGGTGATTTTGTTGTAGCAGGTCTCTAGTTTGTTTAGATCACATTGCCTTAGGTTGGTATATATATATTGGAGAGGCATAAAGTAGTGTGGAGATAAGGTGGGAATTTGCTATTGAAATCTTTGCTGCTTTGGTGAGAAATTGCTTATTTCTGTATAACGCTCCTAGTTTTTTGTGGACTTTTTTTATAGTCATGGATATGTGAATGTCAAATTTTAGTTTATTGTCTATTTCCACTCCTAGCAATTTGGTATGTTCAGTTGGGTATATAGTGGTGTTGTCTTTTGCTGTGATGTTAAAGTGAGAGTTGTTTTGAGTATGTTTGGTGGGTTGGAAGATGAGTAGTTTAGTTTTGTTTGGGTTGAGTATTAATCGGGCATCGGATAACCATGTTTCAACAGAGGAAAAGGCTTCCTGTGTGACTTTTTGCAGTTTTGGTAGGGACTGGGCTGAGCAGATGATGGTCGAGTGTTCTGCGTATTGTATGAGTGTGCCATATTTGGTGGCAGAGGCTAGATTATTGGTGTAAACTGAGAAGAGTAGGGGTCCAAGGATGGATCCTTGGGGAACCCCTATGGAGACAGGTAGTTGGGGAGATATGTCATTCTGCCATACAACGGATTGTTGGCGGTCAGACAGGTAACTCTGAAACCAGCTGGTGACCGATTGTGAGAAGGATAGGTTATTGAGGACAGAGATAAGTTGTTTGTGTGGGACCATGTCAAATGCTTTAGATAGGTCTAGGAAAGTAGCAGAGGAGAGAAAGCCATTGTTTTTATGCTGAAGGATAGTGTTAGTAAAGGAGAGTAAGGCAGTGGTGATGCTATGGTTTCCATGCTGAGTACTGGAAAGGAGGTTGTTAGTAAGGAGGTAGTCTGAGACCTGAGAGTGTATGCATCTCTCTAGTATTTTGGAGAGTGGAGAGAGAATAGCTATGGGGTGGTAATTGGTTAGTTCTGTGGGGGGTCCAAAATTGTGGAGGGGAATTATATGTGATACTTTCCACAGTGTGGGAATGTAACTTTCTGACAGAGATCAGTTAATCAAGATGGATACTGGGTAGGCCAGAGCATCAGCTGCGATTTGTAGGTATTCACTTGGGAGGCTGTCAGCTGCTAATTTGGTGGGTTTAAGTCTAGTTAAGAGTTTTTTTATGTTGGAGGTAGGTACAGGAGAAAAAGAGAAGGCAGTGGGGAGATTACTAGTTGAAGGTGTGGGTTGGAGGGGAGGGGGGTTGTGTTGTTTAGCTAGTGATAGTATGGTTTGGGTGAAGTGTGTGTTGAATGAGGAAGCAATATTTTCTGAGGAGTGAGGGATGTTAGGAGGGTGGGTACTGACTTTACCTGGGTGGAGGATGGAGTTTATGGAGGACCAGAATTGTTTGGGGCTGTGTTGTGAGGAGCCTAGGGCAGACTGGTAGTATTGGGATTTGTCCTGTTTTATCAGCTTTTTGACTCTATTGTGTAGTTCTATGAATTTCTGTCTAGCTGAGGAGGTTTTGGTTTTGTGCCAGTGTTCCCAGGCTTTATCCCTGTTTTTCATTTCTGACTTAGTGGTTTTCTGTAGCCATGGGGAGGGTTGTGCTTTGGTTCTGGAGAATCTTATGGGGGCATGGTAATTAAGGATGATCAGGAAGGTAGTATTAAAAAATTCAACTGCATCACCTAGACTGAGGTACTTTAGAGGATGCCAGTTACATTCTTTGAGGGATGAGATGAATGTGAGTGGGTTAAAGTTTAGTTTTTTATGTATTTGACGGTAGATGATAGGTTTAGCTTGGTATAGGTATTTTTTGAGTAGGAATGTTGGGGAGTGATCACTGAGGCTATCTGATAAGCAGCCTGTTTTATATATGACTGAGGGCTCTTACTGACTAGTATCCAATCCAGGGTAGTGTGCTTGGTGGAGTTTTTTTTTTATCCTGGCTGGTGACTGGACTAGTTGAGTGAAGCCATGAAGGTGTACATGATGGGTTGGATTGTTGCCAGAACTGGATTGCCAGTCAATATTGAAATCACCTAAGATGATAGTTTCTTGGGGGAGATGGTGGGTAGACCAGCTGAGGAGGTTTTCTAGGGGAGGGATGTTTTGGCCAGGTGGGAAGTAGCATCCAGTTATGTTGATGGTTTTGTTTTGGTTAATTTTGAGGTTGGTATATATTATTTCTTCATTGCCTATTTGTGGAGCTGATGATTTTAAGATCTGAATGTTTAGATGCTGTTTAAATATTATAGCTACACCACCTCCTTTTGTTTAGCGGTCTACTCTTAGTATGCCGTAACCTGTAGGGAGTATTTGCTCACTGGTAATGTGAGGTTTTAGCCAGGTTTCTGTCAGGATGACTATATCTGGGGAGTACAAGTCTATGGTGGCATGGAGTTCATGGACTTTGTTGGATATACTTCTAATATTTAGGCATAGTAGAAGGAAGTCACTTGCCTTTCTATTGGCTGTAATATGGGAGAAGTTGTGGTTTCTAGTCTGATTATGAAGATTGGGGTTGGAGATGGTAGGGCCAGGGTTGGGGTGGATGTCTCCACTTAGGGCTAATTTTGATAAGCATGATATTATTAGTTTTCTCAGTTTTTGAATGTGTTTGATTATAAGGGAAACATTATGATTGTGCTCTGTGGGTAATAGGTATGGTGGGAGGGTTACTATGTTAAGTTGTAGGGATGCTTTATGTTTGAGTAATATAGTTGGTAGAATATGTGGGGGGTGCATAGGGATGGTTCTTGAGCTGGTGGGAGGGGAGCTGAGTATGGGTGAGACATGGGTGGTGGTGTGAGTAGTAGTACAGTGGCAGTGGTTGAGTGGGGGAATGATGGAGCTTTGGTAGGATGTAAGATATGCAAGGAGAGTGCATGCAGTGAGCATAGGAAAGGTATGCTTGTACATGTTAGTTGAGGAGGTGTGATAGTAGTGGGAAGATGGAGGAGGTAGTGTTGGGTTAGTGCTGTGGTTGGCTATTAGAAAGATGGGAGGGGTTTGAGTGCAATAAAGGTGGGACCACCGGGGGCGGGAGGCAATAGGGGGCAGGGTGGGGAGCGGAGCAGGTACAGACCCTGATAGTTGCTCTTATGAGGGGCTGGAAACAATCACAAAGCAAAGACAAGTATGTGTTAAGAAACAATCACAATTGACCAAGGACTGCTCTGAAACTGTAAGTCATTTCTTACTTTCTCAGGTGGAAAACAGGATAACCTTGTATCAGTAGGCTACTGTGGTCATAGTTTAAATTTACAAACACACAGTATTGATCAGTTATGGATACTATTTGCTAATAGAAGGGAATAAGAGAAAGTGAAAGATGTGTGTGGGTGTGTGTGTGTGTGTGTGTGTGGGTGTGTGTGTGTGTGTGTGTGTGTGTGTGTGTGTGAGAGACCTCGTCAAGGCTTTTGACACCATTTCCCACTCGGGTATTACAGTAAAGCTCACCAGCCTGAACATAAACCCCTACGTCATGAGATGGGCTGACAACTGGCTTACAGACAGAACTCACACGTTAAGAATAGCGTACTCCAGGTCTGACTCTAAACCAGTCACAAGTGGTGTCCCGCAAGGCTCAGTCCTGGGACTCCTACTGTTCAGCATACACTTTTCAGAAGTACAGGCAAACACAGGAGGACTATGGCTAACCAGGTTTGCTGATGACTGCAAACTGGGAGCCATAATTGCCTCTCTGGCTGACAGGGACATCCTCCAAAAGGGCCTTACTGAGATGGATCACTGGTGTCAAAGAAATGGCCTCAAGCTAAATGCCAAAAAATGCATAGTCATCCTGTTTGGGAAAAACAAAACACCCACAAATTACCATATAGGTGGCAGCCCCTTAATACAGAAGAAGTAATAAGACATCTGGGGACCCAGGTAGATAGTAATCTCTCCTTTGACAAACATATTGCCAAAGTAGTTAGGAAATCCTTCTATGTGGCTCATCTAATTACTAAAGGGTTCGTATCTAGAAATAAGAGGTTATAGTGCCCTTCTACTCGTCACTCATCAGACCCATCATAGAGTACAATGTCCCATTTGGGATGTACCTCACAAGATACTTCCAACAGCTGGAGAGACCACAAAAGTACCTTACCAAGCGGATTACTGGCCTCAAACATATGTCCTATGCAGCCTGACTGTACTCAGTGGCATATCGCTTACTCAGAGGTAATCTCTGCCTGACTTACAAAGCCGTGTCCAACTCAAAATTGATGGACATGCTCCACCTAAAGAAATCAAAGTCACTGCGAGCCACGCGCTCTAGTGAGCTAAACTTCTCCACAACAATAAACAGAACATGCTGGAGGGATAGATTCCTGTCACAGAGACTCCCCATGCTTTGGAACAGAATTCCAAACTACATTAGGCAGAGCCCCTCACTAACACTCCTCAAGAGAAACCTTGACAAGTTGATGGGTAACAGAAAATACACCCCTGGGATCACTTCATTGGCTCTGCCTGACAGAGGATCAGTTAATTAATCAATGGGGCGGTGAAAGCCGACACACTCTGGCTAGGCTTAAAAATGCCCTCGGGCAGATAGCCTAATCCCTACCATGAACCTAGAATATGATTTATTTGCTCTGTATCATGGTCATCTTGATTAAATAATGTAAAATATCAAAATGCAGTACAATACAGAAACTCCAGCAAAGGCAGTTGCATTTGAATGAACTCTGAGCTGATCAAATACTTTTCTCCCCCAAGATAACTGAATTTTTTGTTACAGGGTGAAAATGGTGTAACTGGATTTCCAGGGGCAAAAGGAGCTCCAGGACCACATGGCATTCAGGTTGGTTCACTTTTTTTTGTTACTTTATTGAATTTTCTACATGCAGTTCATTGGTAGAACATGGATAAAATGTAGCTAGTTGCATTAGATCATGCTGTCTACAAAGACAGCATGACATCTTTTATTTGATTCATTTATAACACTTAGATGAGAGTAAGTGTTAGCATACATTGTGTGAAGTGTTAAAAATGTAAAGCATTGCCAGAGGGCATTAAAGCCCTGCCAAACTACCCATGTAGAAGTGAGAAACAAATCAGAAATAAAATGGAAAAACATAGTGAAAGTCGTACTGTCAACAGATCAGGAGTGGCTTCAGCCTGCATTTTCTGGCATAGTACTTCCCATGTGTAACTAAAACAACTAAAACCCTATCAAAATACCTAGCCTCCTTAACACTTACAAATTAGAAACTGGTAATAAAATAGTTTGAGTATGTGATATCAGAACATCTAAACACTGGTTTGAGCTTAATGAGACAAAACACCCAGGGCTGTAACAGCAAAAATGTAAGAACTACCATTTAGAACATAGGCATAACAATTTAATGATTATGTTAATAACTAAACTGCTCACTACTAGATGTTGGGTAGATAGATACATGATTGGTAAATTATACTTTGAAGAAAGCCTTGAAGTTTTATTATTGTGTTATGTTTCAGAACTAATTGGCATCTTTTCATACCTGGTGGGATAATGAATACCTAGGAAACTGGAAATACATTGTTTAGCACTGTTTAATGCAGCATAACAATAGTCAGAGAAAAAGTAGAATATGATAGAGATAGCCAAGGATATCCAAGTAGGAAGGAAGCAAAAAGGTCAAGTCTAATTAATAAAAAAATATTTATATTAATTTACAATGCATACCTCAGAAATAACAGAGTCACAGGAATGAGTAGACAAGTTGTAGGTCTTAAAATATTAGCAAAATGCACTTATCCATTCTGCAAAGTGAGGAAAGGGTGCAAGGGATGTTCAGATTTTTGGGGAAGATATGTAAGATTATGCTGATCATTAGGAGTGCTTGTCATTTCTTGTATAACTGTTTTTTTTTTTGTCATACTAGCCGTTGTTGTTTAAAACTGACCAGGGCTTATGGATTGACTGAACAGATGATAATAGATGGATTCAGAAAAATTAATAAAATGATCTCTACTAAAACATTTACATAAAACTGCACAAAACACATTGTTGAAATAACCCTCTCTCACAAGAGTTTGTCAGTCTTAATTTGCTGAGTATGTTATTGGGAGGTTAGTGCATATAGTCTCATAAGTCTAACAGAGTAGGAAAGAATTGTAATAAAAGTTATAAAAATAACTTATACATGATCTTAAATATTATTTATAACAATTCTGTTTTGCAGTGTGCATTTTAATTATGAAGCATTTTTGTTCTTTTTGGCACACCTTTATTTATTTATTTTATTTGTCTTTTAATAACCATGAAAGTCTGAGTCAATGGCCCATTTTCATAGGAGGCTTGGGGAGAAAAGCCCAACAACAGATTCAAAAACACTTAAACAGTATAGTTGATGAGTTATTATATACTGTTTAAATGTTTTTGAATCTGTTGTGGAACTTTTCTCCCCAGACTTCTTCTGAGAATTGTCTACTGGCACGGATGGGCCTTTCTGATTATCAAAGGAGAAAAATAAATAAATAAATAAAGGTACGCCACAAAGAAAAAAATGCTTCAGAATTAAAATACACACTGCAAAACTGAATTGCTATTAATAGTATCTGTTATGATCAAGTATAAATTATTTCATCACATTTTAAATATGCGGTACTACAAGGAACATCCTTGCAAACAGTAAGCAGACAGGAGATTGAAAATGTAGTTAAGTAGATTGCTGGAATTCATGTACATCTTCTGTTTAACAACGTGCATTGATTTAATACCTGTCATGTATCACTTTGCAAAAAAGAACATATTTCTTCTACAGTTCATGTGCTTCACTACCTTTAACCCAGGGGATAAGGGATGAGCCATCTGTCATTGTGCCTGTTCGTCAGATTTACACCACTGGGACAACTGGAACCTAATGAGTACAAGTATAGAAGCAGAGTTTCATGTCAACCACAGCATTCCTGAGTAAACGTATTGTTCCTAGTTATTATATAGTATTTTCTGTAATTCATGGCCCACTATCAGCTCTTACAAAAAACTGGACATTTTATCATTAGGTTATTTTAATGTTTTTTTTATCTTTTCCTTCTTGCTGACTTCGGTATTTAAGTAGAGATGCTCCTTGTTTGCTTATTTGCAGTCATTTCCTGCTTCAGTTTGTGTTAGTAAGCTGCACAGAAGCTGGAGTTTTAAGTAATTGTTTGACAATGCTGATAAAACAAAAAGCAACATGGATAAAGTAAGCTTTCTATTCTCACTGTTAAAGCCTGCAGTGAAATATATTAAAATAAATCTACACAGGGCAGTGACCATACCACCCAACATATGTACAGCATTAACTGAGCTTTTGATTAAAATAAATTAATGTATTTCTAAAAAGGACTCTTCAAAGAAGGGTAACGATATATGAATCAACAGATGCATGTTAATGGAAGACATCTGATGAATAAAATGCCTGTTCTAAATTTTTTCCGAAATTTTCTATAATCCACGTATGAGCAGGCTGTTTTCTCATACATAATCACCAGTCTTCCTGTTAAGGTAGCTCTGACTGACATGCTTGGAAATATAAATGACTTAATTCTTAGAATTGCTGCATTTTGATTGGTGGTAAGCATTCCAATATGCTTATGGTAATATGCAGATTATAATATTTCTGCCATCTTGCAGTATAACTCTCAGGGTCTTAACTATTTTGCAGTTCTTATCTGGAACATGAACCATGAATGAAGTCAGATCGAACTTTAAAAATTTTGATCAAGAAACTTAAAACAAACAACAAAAGAATGATACATTCTTCTAAGGGTCCTTAAAAAGATATAATTACAGTTAGTATAAATTAACAATTACCAGGCTGTTCATGTTAATAATCAACCCTTCAACAGACATTTTTTTTTTTAAATATGTTAAAGTATTGCCGCTGAAAAGTAAAAATATAACTTTTCGTGTTTCTATCAGTGTATTTATAATGGAAATGTTTAACCTGTGAACCTGTTTTTTTCCTGGCTGTAGCTATATATTGCTGTTTAAAATTTGTTGTGTGTTCTTTCTTTTTAGGGTGATCCAGGTCCTACTGGTGCGAAAGGCAACAGCGGGCGTTTAGGGCCTATTGGACTAAAAGTAAGCTTAAGGCATGTTTACAATTTGATGTGCTGTCTCCATCAGTTTTTAATTATTTTTAGGTTCTGAGTGGCTGATATTTTGTTGCCATATTAAAAGTCAGAGCTGTTTCCTGTTAACCAGTACACTGACATCTTCTTTCTCTTAAATAATGATAAACAGATATGCCTTTACATGATATATGGTTGACAACACTCAATCTGCAAAAGCAGATATTTTTATTAGACTAATTACTGTCTATGCATAATAATTTCCCAACTAAAAATTAGAAGTTTGATCGGGGTTGTCAGTAAAGTAACATGATGTATGTCACTTTCTTCTACAACTCCATGGAAGTAACTTGCTTAACCAGAAATCAGAATGATTAATAAAAAGTGGTATTTTCATCAGTAATAAATGCTGACACTTAAGTTGTACATGGTAACTCTTCAAATGTATGGAGTACTGAGGCGCTCAGAAAAGCAGAAGGCAACTAATATCCAAAGCTTCACATTAAAATCAACCAGAACACATGAAGAGATAACATCTTCATTCTAATTGCATCAACCAAATTAATACGTTAACAATAAGATAGTGTATGCTCGCAAGCATCTGCTAACTTAAATAACTCATATGTTCTCTGACTTTTATTTCATTAGTTACTCTTTTAGAATTAAATTTTTTATATTTTTTTGGGATTGTAACAACTACTTCCCCATGAACCCATACTGTATACATAGTCATGAGATTAAAACTGTAAAAAAAAAAAAAAAAAAAAAAAAAGCAGATGTCCACATATACTTAAATCATATGCTGATAGCTTCTTTAGTTTAAAGGAAACAGATTGTGTCAATCAGATGTCCTTTTAGAACTTTAATTTTATGCTACAGTTTTCTATATGTGTTGCCTCTTATTGATATCCTTGATGTGTTTTTATGGGCAGCACAGTGTTACATGCCTGTTGGATAAACAACATTTTTAAATTGTCCAAGCATAACTTTTAATATCTGTAGTCCTCGACTATGGGTAGATCTGTACTGTCTAACATGAATATATAAAATATGTTCGGACATTTTATTTGAGTCCAAAGATTTCACAAAACAAGTTTCTTAAAACCTTTACAGACTCACAAATGAAACTGATATTGTATGCCTTGATGTTTAGAAATTCAGAGTGACTCATTATTTCTTTATTAAAACAGCTTATGTTTTTGTAAGTCTCTGCATAATATGTGTTTAGTTGTTGCTCTCAGCCATTGTAGAGTAAATAAAAACACTGATAATATGAATGAGCTTATTATAGCATATTAAACAGCAGGCATAGCATTTTTTTGAAGTAGCAGAAGTGGGAATATAAGTGTGTGTGTAAGTGCGTACTTTCATACTGCTGAAAATTGCTTGTATAAAAGTTAAAGTTTCTCACACTGCCTGTATTTGGGTTACACTGCTCTGATGCTAATGAGGAGCTAACCTCTATAGGTCACCCTGGGTAAAAGACCACTAAGCCATTACTTCACAGCAATAAATAAATGCAGACTGACACGGGTTCAGGCCAGAAACATTGTCCACTGGATTTATGTACATCTGTAAACATAAACTTAAACAATTAGCATCAGTGGCACAACAGGTAGCGCACTACCCTTTTGTGAATATTTCTGTAGGTTCTAGTCCCACACCAGTTTAAACCTAAACAATTAGCATCAGTGGCACAACAGGTAACACACTCTCCTTTTGTGAAGATGGCTGTGGGTTCTGTTCCCACACCAGTTTGATCAGTTACTGACTCTACACTGCAGCATAAGGATGCTGCACTTCTAAGTGTGTCATCCTTCAGATGAGATGTTAAACCAAGATCCATTCTAGTTAAGTACCTGGTAGCTAAGGTGGATGTAAAAAATCCCACAGCACCTATCAAAAAGAATAGGGGAAATTTCCTGATGCCCTGGCCAAATTTCTCCTAGTAGCATAAATACCACATTTGGTCTCTCCTGAAAAGAGGCTACTAGCCTAATGGGACTAACCTGGTCAACAGAGGGTAAAGTCAAGTTATTAAAAGCCTGCTGTTACTAATAACAAGTAAAATGACATTCAGTAGGTTATGAAAACACAGTTCACTGACACCAGCAAACAAAGTCCTCACTGGCAGTCCTTATAAGACCCATATGAAGAACATGTACAGATAGTGACCAACACAACAAACTAACAATCAACATGTTACATCAATCACTTAGCCTTTTTCAATCTTCCAACCATAACATTTGCGCGCATCTTTAAAAAAAGAGGAAATTATATAGTTACTAACATCTTACACAAAAATATAATACAGTGTTCTACAATTATATCACTGCCAAGCAGATGGCAATAATTTCAAGAAATTCATATTATCTGCAAAACTGAGCAGTCACCATAAAAGAGTTCAACAATTTCAAAACACTCACCTGTTTATGGGAACAAACAGGATTACAGAAATTACAAATTTACTTTCTTTAAAGGCCTCAGAAGCCCTCAGAGAACAGCAATAAAAGCTACCCTCCATCCTAAATCAACTTCACCTTTCTCCTACCTGTGCATGCCAATGCCCACTGTACAGTTACATGATAAGGAATGCCACCACCAATGTATACATATTTGGACTGTATCACTATTACCACTGGGGAAAAAAAATACAACTAAACTAGGAAGAAAAAAATTGTTCATTCAGAGCACCAACACAAACTGTGCATTGAAAAGCCCTGTGTCTGTACAGTATACTGGATACAGAAAGCAAGAGCGTTCGCTCAGTTTTAAAGTAATACCATTCACGAGTAGCATCCTGCACAGTAAGGGACGTTCAGTGTCACATTTCTGAGATCAGAATCCCCTTTTCTCAGATAACAGCTGTCTATAGCATAATAAGAATGCTTAGAGTTCCACTACATAACAAAGAAAGCATATTGATCAATGCAGAATTCGAAAACTTGAAAATCTTACTTTTTTCACATTAAAAAGTAATATATTTTATCTGTATGTGGAATCAAAACAAAGAAATCATAGACTGACTCATGTATTTTAAGGTAATAAAAGTGTGTGTGTGTGTATGTGTGTGTGTGTGTGTGTGTTTATATGTGTGTGTTTGTTTGTGTTGTGCTGAGGGGTTCAAAATACTCAAGGGATCATGTGATATATACTTGATATGGTCCTCTGATTATTGATTTGTAAAATATATGTTTAGGATACCACAGTTTTAAGTAGTAGCTACCCATAGGACTAACCTATACCATATATTCACATCAAGATCTTCCATGGCTCCTTCCATGTCATGAATTGGAGCAAAATTAAACCTAAAACTTGTACAAAGCAAATTGACATAAAATGTGGTGAAGAGGAATGCGGTAGCTACACAAAGTAAAACATGTCCCACTGCCAGAATTAATGGTCTGATGGGGATGTCTTTTTAATTTGTATCTAGTGTTGACAGCCGCTGCTCCATTCCTCTGCCCCCCTCCCCCTAGGCAGCAGTGTGGGGCTGCAGTTACAAAACTGTCTCTCCCATAAATATTGTGCAGCAGGGACATCAACTGTCTCTCCTTTTGCTAAGGGTGTATGCTAGCATTCCCACTCATGGACTTCTGGCAGTAAGCAATGTTTATTTATTTATTTATTGTCATTTGTTAACCGGGTTGGTCCAACTGAGCCAAAGGCCCATTCTCAGTGGAGACCTGAGGAGAAAAGCTCCAATTACAAATTACAGTCAGTCATAAACAAAAGTAAGTACAGTCATATAAAAAAGAAATTACATCTCAGAAAGAGTTTATACAACAGCAGATACTAACACAATTAAAGTTGTTTTGTACAGGTTTTTGTAAAAAAGTGGAATAATGTACATTAGCTACAGGATGGAGGGGCAGTTAGGAGAAAAACAAAGGAGTTATTTACACATATGGAACTGTGGAAGTTTTTCCACAGAAGAGGGGTAAGGAGAGAAAATGAGGAAAAAGATGGTATGTAAAAGGCATAGGTTTTAGGAATTCAGGTTGGAGCTAGACAGGGCAGGACCAGGTGTTCTGTAGGTAGTGCTTGAGTGCTAGTTTGAATTGTGATTAATGGGTGATACTTCTTATATTATAAGGAAGGGAGTTCAAGGAGTGAGCCACTGAGAATTTATTCAATGACTTCCTAATGTTTTTAGACGGTTTGTATATGTCCAGCAGATGTTTATCTGATGAACGAAGTTGTCGTTGGGGGTTATATCATGATACAATATTAGAGACAGGGGCAGGATGTAGGGTTGTAAAGAACTGAGTGGGTCATAGCCAGTTGTGGAAAGAGAAGTTGATTTGTGAATTCTGGCCATTGTAGGTATGTAAGGGTGAGGCAGTGATGGGATTTACAGCAGACATTTGCAGCAAATTTAGCTATTTTATTGTAGGTTTGTTCTAGTTTGCTGAGAAGAGAAGACTGAAGGTTAGTGAGGACTGGGGCTGCATATAGTACACTGGGTAAGAGGAGAGATAAGGCTAGGGTGGGTTTACAGGAGTCAGAAAGAAATTTTTGATTACGGTATAGTAGGCCAAGTTTTTGGTGATTTTTTTTATGCATAAATTGATGTGTATGTTGAATTTGAGTTCATCGTCAATGGTAACACCAAGTAATTTGGTATGTGGTTCGGGTTTGATGAAGGTGTTGTTGAGAGAGGTAATGGTGAAGGAGGATTTATGTTGTGCAAGTTTTTTTTGGAACAAACAACAATAGTTTGTTTTTTCTGGAGTTTAATATTAATTGCTTGTCAGTCAGCCAGGTCTCTATTGTAAAAGGGTTGAGAGGTTAGCAGCAGAGTGTAAGTTATTAGTAAAGATGGTGAACAAGATGGGACCCAGGATAGAGCCTTGGGGAACTCCTGTGTTGATGGACAGAAAAGGAGAGATGGTGGTTTGCCAGTGTATAGATTGAAGTCTGTTAGATAAATAACCAGGATATAGTGTGGGGGGAGAGGTGAAGGTCAGAAAGTTTAGTTAACAGTTTAGAGTGGGACACTGTATCAAAGGCTTTGGAGAGATCAAGAAATAGACTGGAGAAAAGTAGGTTATTATCATGAGCTTCTGCCACTGCTTGAGTGAATGAGAGAAGTGCAGTAGATGTGCTGGTGTGAGGTCTAAAACCGTATTGGGAGGGAGTTAGAAGATTATTTTCAAGCACATAGTTCAGTAGCTGGGAGTGAAATACATTTTTCAAGTATCTTGGATAGTGGGGAGAGTATAGCTATAGGATGATAGTTTGAGGGGGTCAGTGGAGTTGCCACCCTTGTGGAGTGGGATAGTGTAAACGGATTTCCATATGTTGGGGACGAGTGCCTCAGTAACAGAACAATTTATAAGGATAGAAATAGGGTAGGCAATAGAGCTGGGTGCAATTTTAAGAAAGTAGGGGGGGATTGTCAACAGAGGGAGAACAGGGTTTGAGATTGTTCATTTGGGATTTGATAAAGGAAATGGGAACAGGATGAAAGTTGAAAGTGTTAGAGGAAGATGGATTGTGTGGTAGCAGCAGAGAAGAGGGAGTGGGACAGTGCTGAGCTAGTTTTTGAATTGTGTCTTTGAAATACTTATTTAATGGGGTAGCAGTTTCAGTGACAGTATTGTGAGGGAAAGGGTTGGGGGTAGGAGGGATACTAGGGTGAAGAATCTTATGGACAGTGAAACAAAATTTTGGGGGTTATTATGAGGGCTGTACTGTTTGGAGGTGAAGAATGATTTTTTATATTTGATATTTTTTTTACATGTGTTTCTAATTTCTTTGTAAGATTGTAGTAGGGTTGGAGTTTGTTTTTAACCAGGTTTTCCAAGCAATATCCCTCTGCCGCATGGTTTAGCTTGTTTGCTTAGTGAGCCAGGGAGTACAATTAGGTTTAAACAGGACTTTTCTGGATGGGGCCATGCTATTCAGAATATCTAGGAATATATTGTTGAAAGAAGTAACAGCATCATTAAGGGGGAGGTTATAGAGGAAGGTCCAGTTTATGTTGGCCAGTGTGGAGTTGAATATGTTTGGGTCAAATTGACTCAGGTTATGATGTTCTCGTAGAGGTGTTCTTTGGGTGTCTGTTGAAAGTATCTATGGATATAGGTAGGAGAGTGGACGCTCAGGGAAATGGAAAGTATGCCAGGGTTGTGATAGACAGAAGGATCAGAAATAAGGATCCAGTATAGGATGGAGCCAGTAGTGGAGTTCTTGTTAGATCTGGTAGGGGGAAGTTATAAGTTGTTGGAAGCCATTGTAGATTGATAGCAAAAGTAGAGGAAGGGGAGGCGAGAAGACCAATCAGTATTAACATCACCAAGTATAATGGTTTCATATGGAATGTTTAGGGTGAGCCATGACAGAAAGTTTTCCAGAATAGGGATGTTGTTGCCTGGGGGGATGTAGATGGATACGATGGCAAATTTTTTATGGGGGTTGAGATGGCAGTTTAAGATGAGTATTTCTGCAGGAGTAAAGGTAGGTAGGGGGGTAGAGAGTGGAGAGATATTAAGTTGGTCAGAGTGGAGGATGGCAACACCTCCACCCCTTTTGTTTGTTCTGTCAGCCCGATAGATATTGTAGCCTATGGGTAAGATTTCAGAGTTAATGATGTGAGGTTCTAACTAGGTTTCAGAGTGGCTTAAAATATGGAGGGATTTATGGTGGATCCAAGAGTGAAGTTCTGTAGTTTTGTTTACCATTATTTGGATGTTCAGTGAGAAAACTGTAAGGGATTTAGTGGGGGTGAGTATGGGTTTGGGGAGAAAAGTGAGTAGGTGAGGAGTTGAGGGAATATAGGTTAGGTGTAGTTATAGTTCAGCTGGGGTTGGGATGTATGTCTCCGGACAAGAGAATGGTGTTAAGAGAATAAGACAGAGATAAGGTTTGTTGTAGGGGAAGTCTGATCTTTAGCACAGTTGGAAAGAGATATGTTTGGATAAGTTTTGATAGTAAAGAGGTTAGAGGGGAGTATGGGAAAAAGGTTAGGTGAGATTTGTAGTGTGTGAGGGATATTATGTGAGAAGTGACAGTCAGAGAGAGTAGGTGTAGGACTAGGATATTGAAGTGATGTGTGGTATGAGGTGGATTGAGCAAGGAGGAGGTGAATAGTAAGGAAGTGATGAGTCATATTGATTAGAGTGTAAGGTGAAAGGAAACAGGGAAAGGTGTTATGTTTGTTGGGTAGAAACGAATAGGATACAGGGGGTTGATAAGTGGAGTAGACATGAATTTGGAGGGATTAGAGTGTAGGTGGTGGTGGTGTAGTGTGCAAGCAGGGGAGGGGTAATAAAGTGGGAAGGGTAGTGGTTGATTGGAGAGTAGGGGAGGTGGGGTTCATTGAAGAGGGGAGGTAATTGGGTTGGTTAGGTAATTGGTCTGGGTGTGGTGAGATCAGGGTGTAGAGAGTATAAATGTAATAAAAGTGGGGATGGGTGGGAATGGGTTAGGGTAGGGGAGCAGAGTGAGCCCGAGTGCTGCAAGGGCAAATGGAGCGAGGCTAGCCCGACCTGGAGCAGGCTAAGATGACAAAAAAAAAAAAAAAAACAATCGGGTAAGTCAGGGAGAGGAATGCAGGCTGTAAGAGGACCAGATCTAGAGTAATGAAACCACAATTCAGTAGACTGCTGAAACACCACTGTATTCACTAGGTTTTGTTTAGCTACAGTATGTACACAGTTCCACCCAAGGAGGAAGGCTATTTTTGCTGCCTGAGTGCATTACACAAATATTTGATAATAGGAGGTACTATTCTAGTAAGTAAGGATTAAATATTGTGAGCGAGCGGCAAACATGGGGTGTTAAAAATGCCTGATCTGATTAGAAAGATTAAGAAACTTTAGGGAATAGGAACAGCTAAAAGGGATTAGCAAAGCTAAGAGTATAGTCAAAAATGGGTATATATTGCCACCTAGTGGCAAAAAGGGTGCATTAATACAGCAGGGGAGGTTTGAAACTTTATGGAAGAGAGAGGTATATGCTAAAAGTGATAAAAGTAGTGAGAGAGGACGGTTGGAGGGGGGGCTCGGCATGTGTACAGGCTACAAATAGGCAAATACAGTAGTAAAACAAGTAATTATTTGAAATAGCAGTAGGCAATCACCTACGCTATATCACTGCAAGGGAGAGCTTCCAGGTTCAAGATGGTAGAATACTTAAAAGTGTTCCTCGGAGCTCAGGTTGCAGAAACCAGTTGTGGGGGGTAGAAAGCTTTTTTCAAAAACTAGGGGAGATGCTGTAATAAAAAATACAGAGAAAATAACCAGCATTAGTATGAAAGATGGTCATGTTCTGTGGGCATGTGCAGTGAAACAAATTTTAGCCTCTGAGAGAAACTGTGCAAAGTCAGCATTATCTGTCTGGCCTGCTTCACTCTGCCAGAAGAAGGATAATAATGTATATTATCTTTGTTTAGGCAATTTCTTTGAAAAAAGGGAAAAAAAATAACTAGCAAGACTCCTTTCCATTTGTATAGGGAATGCGCAGCATACCAGTTCCCATGCTACACCCCTGTTAAACAAAAACATAATGCCTGATGATCCGAAAATATCATGTTCTTAATTCATTTGAAATAAAAAAAATGCACCAGTGCACCTAAGCATGCATGTTATTTCAACAAAATACAGCAAAGGCTACAGTTACTGTAGCTCTGAGCATTTTTAAATGAGCCTGCAAACAAACACTATGATGCAACATGCATGTGAAAGATAACAGAATATGTAAGAAGATATTCTGTGTCCTAATATATAACACAGGGTCAATCAAATTTACTTTTGTTTTAGTTACATTGTTTGTAGTTGCTGGTCTCTTATTATTTCATATCCCATCGTTTCTTCTACCTGGTTTAAGCATTAGTAAACCCATATGATAATGATTTTTGCACCACTCCCTCTGGCAGGTTAGTTTTGGGCACTGTCCTTTTCCTTGTGAAACATTCCATTAAATCATTCTATGCACTACCTTTACTTCATTCATTCATTCACACTGCCTTCCTCTTCAGATATGTCCTTCCAAAGTGGCTAAAAAGAGGAGAACATTCCAGATCAAATCCATTCTGCCTGTCCTACTGTTTATAGAAATAGAAAACAAAAACAGTTATCAGTAACATGTGCTATAATGGGTGGCAGTTCAGTCCTTGGATGAGTAAAATGCTGTTAGGTGCGTAATGCCTTACAAAAAACAATACAGAGTCCTGACACAATTGTTCTGCAGTAGCATGTGTGCAACAAGGGGCAAGATTAAATGACACCTAACCCCCCCCCCCCCATATGTAGTGCATGTGCACAGTCTCTGATTTGCAAACAGTATGACCACAAGGGGCAGTGAAGCTGGGCTGAACAAAATGCCCAGCACATAGAAGATGACCAGCAGGTGGCATGTCACATACACACTGCCATAGAATTCCAAAATGAATACACATGCAAACCTGAAACCTAGTGATAGTGATGTACCATGGCATATGACCACGACCATGAAGTGGTACCTAACAGCTGAACAGATGCATGTTCATGGTATATCAGGTATAAATGGCACAGTCAGGGATGGCTAGTGCAAGACTAAGCTACAGAACACTGTCCAGGATATTAATAGCAAAGTGGATGGCTATGGGTGTGTCACTGAATGATACCAACCAATCACATCCAAAGTTGATGATGGCACTTAAAATTATTGTGGAACCCCATCTATCAGCCCAGTCTGCATCATCTGCCTCAGATGGGAATCCTGGTTGTAAGACGGACAGTAAAATAGTTCAACCTGCAGTAACAAGGTTTGAGACACATAAAGCAAAGCAAAGCTGTAGGCAATGGTTATAAATATTAGCAGAAATGCAAACATGGACAATAAAGCAGGTGCCCTAAGAAATATGCAGCTATAATATCTACACCATAAGTACCTTGACACCTGGACAGTCTTTCTTGCTTTTGCTGTCATATCTTTCTATTTTTCTCTAGGTCTCCATGTGCCCATGAACCCAAAGAACCATATATAGTTGAACAAAAATGCCTACATATGCATAAGTAACTATTTGTCAGTACTACTTACTGTACAACTTTGGCTCCCTCCATCAAACCACCTCTTTTGATTGCCAAAGAAGGTCATGGTGGCTTCTCTGTAATGATGCTGGCACTGCTTCCCATGCAGTGTGATGCTCATGGCATCACTCATTACCCTGACAAAGCAGTGCCAGACATCCACCTTGTACTGTGGCCCCTCAAAGGACTCCCCATTTTCTAGTGCTGCCTATGTTGGAGTAGAGAACCATTTTATTCTCTTTCTTGTACCAGGCAGGAGGACTTGCAGATTCAGACCACTCAGAAGCCTTGGCCACTTCAGTGGTTGCAGTAAAGAGGAAAATGTTACCAGATTCACATGAAAGCAAGTTATGAGTATCTAGTGACACTCATCATTGGGCAGAATAGCAGTGCAATGTAGCCCAATGCCATCACACTGTCTTGTGCCAACAACCCTGCTGTCAATGGGCAGACACTTTGCACACAATGTATCAGCCCTGTACAAATCATCACTGGTGTACATGTTTGTGACACAGCATCCACAGTGGCCATAAGGTGAATTAAGATGGTCACAGTACATTGGAAGTGTCATGGACCTGCCCATGCATGCATGTACAGATTACTTTTCAATCTTTCCTGCATGTGCAAGGGCAGACAGAACTCTAATTGTGCAGTCTAAGAACATTACTCATTGCATTAAATGTGAAATTCAGAGACGTTTCACCTAAACTGATTCATTAGCATGCATTTTGTACTATGACTCCTGAAACAGCATGATGTAAACAGCTGTGGTCATCGCAATGCTCTACATGCTATTGATTTTTTTCAGGAACAGCAAGTGACTCACACCAAAGATATTCATATTGGTCTAGAGAAGAACTGTTCTACATCTGCTGTGGTAATGGTACACAGGCCATGGAGAGGCAGGTGGGGAGAATGACTGACTGAATAACTGTAAGAATATTTTCATGCTGAAAATGTTACTCTACAGCTACCTGATGACAGGGGGTGGGATTGGGAGCAGAAGGGGATTACTGTAGATCTCTGCAGTAAATAGCATTGTTCTACAGATTAAAGAATGGTGGAGCACCTGCTGTGGTAAGGATACACAGGCCAGTAGCAGGTGGTGAGATTGTCTGGAAAACTTCAAGACGTTTTATTATGCGGGGAGTAACTACATAGCAACCTGCTTACAGGGGGATGGGGAACTCAGGGATGGTTGCAGTGATGACTTTAGAGAAGAAAAATACAGGTGCAGGTAGCATGATCCCAACAACTGTATGACTGTGACATTATGTTAATGTCCCCTGATTAAGAGGCTCAGATGGAGTGGACTGTGTCACATACCTCTCAATTGTCCAGGCTTTTGCAGAATGTCCTGATTTGTGCCTCATCTTTTTGGTCAGTTCCTCATAAAATGTATGATTTGCTTGCAGATCATTAAGGATTGAAGTTGCTAATTCATGAAATACATTTGAATTTCAGACTTCATATACTTCAGAAAATGCAAAATAATACAAAAACTATTACCCTTGAAAATTTCTAAGTTTACTGGAGTATTTAAAACTGTCCATGAATTTGGGCATTTGTCCCCTTTCCCATTAGTTTTGGCTTTGTTGTGCTGCAATGCATAAAGTCTATATCTGAAGATCATATGTGGAACATAGTGTATGGCTGTTCTTCTTGGGCACACATAAGTGCAGGCTGATGACAGGGTGTATGTCGCAACACAGTCTGTCCCCATGCTGCCCTACCGGACCATTATGGGGAAATGTCCTGTGATAATACAGTATGTGAGGCGTGACATTTTATGGTGGTACAGCTGACATATGAGTGCATGACCTGTGCAAATGGTACCTTGCGTAGTTTTTGCTCACTCACTGACCACAGGTGTATATCCAAATTTACAGGTAGATCCCTGGCAACTAAAAAGCAAAAGTGCCGAAATAAGTTCTCCCATGTTACTGCAGACCCTCTATGAGCCCAGCCAGCTGGCACTGAGTACAGAAAAAGCAGGCAGGTCTTGTGTGGACATATGTTACATGAGTTGGTGGTGGATGTTAATGTAATCAGTGGCCACAGCAGAGCATCAGGTCTGTCACAGGTTCACCAACAAGATCCTGCATTCCTGCAACAAGGCCTATGTCATTGCATAGAAGAAGATGAACATGGGTGGTGACCACTATTGCAGACCACTTTCAGGTCCATAGAGACGTTCTTATTGTGACAGTCTGGTGAGAATGAAAGTATCTAACCAATACAACAAAGCAAAACTAATCAATACAGAAAATAAGCAAAACTAATCAATACCGAAAGAGCAGCACCAAAGATATTTGAAGAGAAATACAGACAAAGGCATCCAGACATGGAATCTTTTACAACACAAAAAATAAGAAAATAAAGAGGAAAAGTAGAAAAGAGCATTAATAATGGAGAAGTTAAAGAAACAGAAAATGAGGTTATGGATTACCTGCGAAGTGAAGGATTTAGTCTAGAAAATCTATCTTTGATAACATAACAGCAGGAAAGCGCAAAGGATCCCCAAATTAAGTGAGAAACCAGTGGAGTGGAAAACATCTGATTAGTTGCCATAAGAAGATACTTTGGAGCATTCCATAGGAAACTAGTGCAAACATTCAGTTGGTGTTGCACAGCAAGGGAAGGAACAGGAATCTGTGGCAGCTCTGACGCAATCCATGTTGTGTTGTGATAGGCCAGTGAGCTCCCATATAAAAGAGCAATGGATTACACAGGATGAAACTGAAGAGAATGTGGCAAAGGAAGATGCTCTGGAAGTTTCTATAGAATGCTCGCAAGAAGTGGAGAACAAAGAATGTGTCCTTACTTTAGAAGAAAATGATCTAAGAGAAGAGTTGCTTGATTTAATAGAGATGGACAGACATATTAATATCAATGAAAGAAATAGAATACAGAAAGTCAACAAACTCAACAAGTTAAGAGTTTGATAAAACAAATGAACACAGTACACAGTAATTCAGACTATTCACAGAGATTCATGAGATATAACAGAAGTAAATAGGATATATTACTGTGCAGCTAAATTAATAACAGATAAATTGTTACCACAAAAACACAGGGTAGTAAGGGAAAGAAAGGGGAGAAATTGAATGCCAATGTGGAAGTGTCGAATAGAGAATACTATACAGCAATTATGGCAAGAAGTGTCACTGGTAGAAGAGTATAGATGAGGGAACAGATCAACAAAAATACTCAGAAAGATAGGGGCTATATCACTTCGAAACAGCAGAAGTTCGAACACCATATGTTCGAACTTCTAACCTCCAAGTGCAAAACCATTGAAGGCTTAGAACAGCGATTTTTTTCCCCAGGGAAAAAATAAAATCGCTGTTCCAAGAAACACACACACAACAGAAGCACACCAACAAAAACAGCAATCCACACACATACACTTAAAATCCTACATCTAACCCTACACTAAACTGTACATACACTACTATCTATCCACTTACCTTAACCCAAACCCTAACCCTGAGGTCTGTCACTATCACACACTCGCCTGACCTGCACCCTAACCCTAACTCACCTATCCTGACCTAACCCTAACTCACCTATCCCACCTTAACCTTAAGGTCTGTCAATATTGCACACCCACTTCACTCGCACAAAAACCCACCTAATCCGTGATAACCCTAATGTCCGCACAATCGCACACTTACCTGAACCCGACCCGTAACTTTCCACCACAGTGTTGAAAATAGCAAAGCCACAGAAAAGGCCCACCAAATTCTTTCCCTGGGAAAGAATTTGGTGTTCCGCGGCTTTGCGATAATCAATTTTCAAACTTCACAGTTCGAACATATGGTGTTCGAACTGCTGAAGTTTCGAAGAACTGATAGGAACCCAAAAGATAGACGTGATAAAAGGAATTCACAGCATCAGAACAGATCAGGATCTATTCTGCACTATTGGAAAAAAAATAAACTAAAAATATCAGCACAGGCAGAAAAAACTTAGAATATATTCAGATAAATATATAGGAAAAGTACAAAATGAGCAATTTATTGATAACCCAAAAAACTTTTATAGAAAATTGGAAAACAAGGCAAAAGGAATTGAAACACCACCGAAAAAGGAAGAGATAGATACATTCTGGAGAAATATCTATGACGATCCTGTGGAACATAACAAAGATGCTAAATGGACAGAAGAAGTAAAAGAAAGAATAAGAAGTTTAAATTGACAAGATATGAAATGGGATGAAATAACAGACAGAGAAATTGAAACAAAGATAATAAAATATCCTAATTGGAAATCCCCAGAACCAGATGCATTATCTAACTTCTGGTTAAAAGTATTAACATCCATACATGAAGATTTAGCCATGAGTAAGAACTATTTACATGCGCATCCCAAACAGACACCAGCCTGGTTAACAAGAGGAAAAACAATACTCCTTCTTAAGAGCGAACCTGCAAGATATCCTAAAAACTACAGACCAATAACCTGCCCCTCCAAAGACATATAAACTATACACTGGAATTGATGCTGACAGAGACTGTAGTCATTTAGAAGAAAACTTAATTATGGCAATAGAAGAAAAGGGTAATGAAAGAAAATCATATGGAACAAAGGATCATTTTATTTATTTATTTATTTTATTTTTATTTTACATTTGTTGATCATATCTTGTTAAAGTCAGAAAGGAGAACTGTGAAAGGGGAGGAATCTAAGTATTGCATGGATAACCTACAAAAAAAAAATTTGATGATATCCCACACTCATGGAGGAGTGCTTAAAAATGTATAAGATACACCCAACACTGATTGATTACATTACAGTGACCATGAAACAGTGGCAAACCACTTTTCAGTTAAGCTGTGATAAAGGACAAATTATTATTCCAGGGATAAAAATTCAAAGAGGGATATTTCAGGGTGATTCTCTGTCACTGCTGCTCTTTTTTCTTGCTCTTAACCCATTAAGCTGTCAACTTAACAGATTAGGTCATGGCTACGATTTGGCTCCCAGAAAACAGCGAAGTATAAAAACTTCTGATCTTTTTGTAGATGATTTGAAAATGTATAGTTCATCAGACGAGGAACTGAATGCACAACTGCAAGTGGTCAAAACGTTTTCAGATGATACAAGAATGTCATTTTATCTTGATAAATGTGCAAAAGCAACCTTTATAGCAATAAAGCTGCAGCACCAAAAAAACATCAGTTTGGGACAGGAATGTGATAAAAAAGAATTGGAGCAAGAGGGAGTACACAAATATCTGGGAACTGATGAAGAATCAACAATAAAACATGAACAAATGTGAATAAAACATAGTAAGGAATATTTTAGAAGACTAAAATTAATACTGAAAACAGCATTGACGTCTAGGAACAAAGTCCAAGCTATAAACCAATTTGCTCTTCCTGTTCTAACTTAGAGTTTTGGAGTGACTGACTGGTCCCTAAAGGTGTTGGATAGGTTGTACAGGAAAACAAGAAGGATGCTTCATGCTCATCAAATGATTTATTAAAATCACTGTATACCAAGACTATATATTCTTTGTTCTGAAGGAGGCATGGGTCTCCTCTAAACTGAATACATGTATAGCTCTATAGTCATGGGACTTGGGACTGCATACATACCTGCTGACCTCACAAGACCCAAACATAGTGAAAGTTTTGAAACATGAGGAGAATAAGTCTAAGATGACTTCCCTGCTTATTTTAGCAGAAACATATCGACGTCAAACAGGAATGGAAATCAAAAGTATATAAAAATCAGGCAGCAACTGAATGTTCCAAAAAAACAAAAGAAAGAATATAAGGTGAAGGACCAGATGAGAAGGCAAGAAATGTGTAAAATGCATAAATATAGTTCCAAGTATAGAAAACTCTTAGAACAACCTCATGTTGATCAGGATTGAATGCAGGAAAAAGGAGAGGTGAATTTAAACCAAAATATGAAAGGTTAATATTGGCAGCCTAAGATAATGGACTATGTACACATTGGTTTACAGAGTCCACTGAACATGTGGGAGAAGCAGACACATGTAGATTATGTAAAACAGAATTGGAAACAGTTGCATATTTTGTTGCTGGTTGTGATATACTAATGGCAAAAGGACTTTATACTGAAATGCATAATACTGTGGAAAGACTGTTGCACTGGGGATTGTGCAAACATTCTAATACTAAAGTAGCTAAAAAACACTGGAAACTTGAGTCACAAAGCATTATAGAAAATAATGACGTTTATATCACATGGGATCACCTATTACTAATGGGTCAAAAATAGATCCGAGAAAACCTGATACAGTAGTCCATGAAAAGAAGGCAAAAGTAGCATTGATCGTTGAAGTTGCTACACCCACTGACTACAGTGTCTTACATATGTACAGAGAGTCATAAAGTTCCTGGATTTACAGGCAGAAACAAGAACAATGTTGAAGAAGGATGCCCAGACAGTGCCAGTAGTAGTAGGAACAACAGGTCTTATAAAAAATTATTTACAATCGTACTTGGATATGTTACCAGTACATGTCACTCCATACAAATTGCAGAAGGAGTCATTATTGGGCACATTGCAAATGTTGTGAAGAGCACTTCTGGCTAACATCAAAGATCAAAACAATAATAATTGAATGAGATTAACCATACTTTGATTTAGGAATGGGATCCCATTCTCGTAATGATATTAGAAACCCAAAACATCTGGAGAAATTAAAAAATCTGGTCAGAGTAAAAGTATCCTGATATGTCATGACGACTTGGATGTGAAAACTGAATTGGAATCTCCAACTCGTCTCTATTGGAGATGCACTCACTGGATTGGTATTTTCATATGTCAGTTACCTGTTTTAGTGGCACACCAGTGCCATGAGCTCAAGGATTCCCAACACAGCCTTATCTCTTGTACAAGGATAAAATGGCACATCTGTTAACACTGTTTGGATAGTTATCTGTCCTGTTGTTGTAACACAGTGAAGCACAATTACATATGCCAGCAGTTTTATACACACAAGTTTGTTTGTTTGCACAGGTGCTATGGTTACTGTGTCCTCAATGATGGAATGGGATATAACTGATGCCAGTGCTGCATTGGATACTGTTGGTGATGTCAGTTTAACATTGGATACTGTTGGTGATGTCTGTGTTGCATTGAGTACTGATAGAAATGTCAGTGTTGCATTGGGTACTGATGAAGGTGTCAGTGCTGCATTGGATGCTATTGGTGACATCAGTGTTGCAATGGATACTGTTGTTGATGTCAGTGCTGATTTGGATACTGATGGTGATATCAGTGCTGATTTAGATACTGTTGGCGACATCAGTGTTGCATTGGATACTGTTGTTGATGTCAATGCTGATTTGGATACTGTTGGTGATGTCAGTTGTGCATTGGATATTGTTGCTGATGTCAGTGCTGCATTGGGTACTGATGGTTATGGCAGTGGTGCATTGAATACTGATGGTGATGTCAGTGCTGCATTGAATACTGACAGTGTTGTCATTGGTGCACTGGATACTGTTGGTAATGTCAGTGCTGCATTGGATACTGATGGTGATGTCAGTGCTGCTTTGGATACTGATGGTGATGTCAGTGCTGCATTTGGTGTTGATGGTGATTGATGTCAGTGCTGCATTTGATACTGATGGTGGTGCCAGTGTTGCATTGGATACTGATGATGATGTCAGTGCTGATTTGGATACTGATGGTGATGTCAGTGCTGCATTTGGTGCTGATAGTGATGTCAGTGCTGCATTTGATGCTGATGGTGGTGCCAGTATTGCATTGGATACTGATTATGATGATGTCAGTGCTGATTTGGATACTGATGGTGATGTCAGTGCTGCATTTGGGTACTCCTGGTGATGACAGTGGTGCATTGAATACTGAAGGGGATGTCAGTGCTGCATTTGATACTGATGGTGATGTCAGTGTTGCATTGAATACTGTTGGTGATGTCACTGGTGTATTGTGTACTGTTGGTGAGATCAGTTGTGCATTAGATAGTGAGGGTGGCGGCAGTGCTATATTGAGTAATGTTAGTGATGTCAGTACTGCACTGGATACTGGTGAGGAATTGAGCCCAACATACATGTGTGATAAAATGCATTCAATGTGGTTTGGCTATACATGTAAATAAGTGTTTGTGCCAGCAATCTTAAAACCAGATCTCTCCCTATTGCTGCAAGTGACAGTGCAGAAAAAAATGATTATCCTAGATGTTATGATTTTTCTACTACTTTGATTAAGTTGTTAATTTGACACCATAATCGCCTTTCCTCATCACCTGTCAAAATGTTATTTATTCCTACACCTAGAACTAAGGAATACATTCAATATTGTATTGACATTGTCCATCCCATTAATATTTCAGTTTACTGCAATCTCAGACTATGCAAACTAATAACCATCACGAACCATCACCACCCCTTTCTTCCTGTTGTATTGTAGGTATCTGGAATAGGCATCAACACTGTGTTTATAAATAGCCCAGCCCATCATATCATTTAAATTCATAAAAGTACACATATCATCTCTTTATTTTGTCTAGATTTTTAAATAAGGAAAGCAGAAAAAATGGTCACAGAACAAATACATGAATGGACTTCTCAACAGAGCCATGTTACACATGCAGAATGCTGGCCTTTACTTCACAGGATTGAGGGTATGAGCTGTTAATAAGCTGCTGCCTGTAGTTTAGGGTTTGAGTCCCTCAGTCCTCATTTGCTTGCTGTATGACTTTAGCCAAGTCACTAAACCAGGCAATACTGTGAGATAATTAGTTTAGACTCCTCAATGGTCATATGGACCTCATGGCCAGTAACTATGTATAAATATGATTTTGATTAAACAAATATGTAAGCTAGGTATAGTCATTTACTGTCATAAACCTGTGCAACAGTATTTCATTCTTCCCTTAGACTACAACATATTTTTCCTTCATTTTGTAAATATCTCCTTTATTAATCAGTGTAAGTAGGCTGCACCCTATATGACAGATATTTTATGAATTTGTTTATTTACTTTGCATTGTCTTTTGCTATTTGTACCTTTAAGTACTGGTAGTCCTCATGTAATCTACTTTTAGGAATGTTGATTTCTGTGCCGTAACAGCTGAATCTAAAAGAAAACAAGAGAACTTTGAAATGTATTTTGTGGCAGTATACTAATGTTTACTTCCTCCAACAGGGTGAACAAGGAGAACCTGGGGAAATGGGAGAACAAGGTCTCACAGGAAACTATGGCCTGCCGGTTAGTCATTGACATTACCTTATTTTTGCTTCTGCAGTCTACCAAACTGCATAATATTTTAAGCTTATTGATCAAAATGTTACATAAAACAAAATCTACAGCTATACATGCAGTTAAATTCCTTATTTCATAAGAATGATTTTGTTTTCATAGAAATTAATCGAAAATTTGCTGGTACTTAGTGCATTTTGTTATTAATGGTTTATCAGATAGCAAGGATTAATTATGAAGTATTTGCTTGTTATTATGCACAGAGCATACTTTACATAATTTCATTGAGACTATAGTTTCTGGCTACTTGATAATAAATATGGCTGGGATTAAAAGACATTGGAGCAATGGTGCACCGACATTTTGAGCTGTGCTGCTGTGCCATTTCACAATTCAATCATTCATATTCTCACAACGGCAATTTCAGGGGAATTTGCATAATTACAAATCACTCACCTCAGCAGTTTTTCTTGTATTTTGTAGCACAGGTAATACCAGACAGCACACACACACACACACACACACACACACACACACACACACACACACACACACACACACACACACTCTCTCTCTCATGTATTATAACTACTTTGAGTGCTGTCAGACAAGGAAGGATAATTGGAGTACTGCTGCTCTACAGACAAGTTATATAGGAAAACCCACTGCACAGCACTCTGCCAATGACATTCACACTCTCACTGAGACACAAAGACTCATACATGCACACATCCAGTACATGGTCACTCTGCAACTACAATGGCCCCATTCATATAAGCCAAAGCTCACACTGTACAACAACAGTTGTTGAACATGCATGCACAAATGCACACACATACATACACACACACACACACACACACACACACACACACACACACACACACACACACACACACACACACACACACACACACACACACACACACACACATACAGAGACATAACCAACATTCACAAGTAGCATACATACACAAACGCTCATAGACCTTCTCGCACATTGCCATTGTACATACATACATGCATACATACACAGGCAGATACATACACACACACACGCACACATATTCACACACACACAGACACACACACACACACACACACACACACACACACACACACACACACACACACACACTCTCTCTCTCTCTCTCTCATGTATTATAACTACTTTGAGTGCTGTCAGACAAGGAAGGATAATTGGAGTACTGCTGCTCTACAAACAAGTTATATAGGAAAACCCACTGCACAGCACTCTGAAAATGACATTCACACTCTCACTGAGACACAAAGACTCATACATGCACACATCCAGTACATGGTCACTCTGCAACTACAATGGCCCCATTCATATAAGCCAAAGCTCACACTGTACAACAACAGTTGTTGAACTTGCATGCACAAATGCACACATATACATACACACACACACACACACTCATGCACACACACACACACAAACACACACACACACAACACACCCACACTCACACACACACACACACATACACACACACACACACACACACACACACACACACACACACACACACACACACACACACACACACACACACACACACATACAGAGACATAACCAACATTCACAAGAAGCATACATACACAAACGCTCATAGACCTTCTCGCACATTGCCATTGTACATACATGCATGCATACTTACACAGGCAGATACACACACACACACACATACACATACACACACACACACACACACACACACACACACACACACACACACACACACACACACACACACACACACACACACACACACCTGGATTGGCAATCTGCTAAAGAAAAAACTCTCCCATTTTCCCCTGTGAAGATTCCCCCATTAAAATGCATAGGTGCTCCCCATTACTGCCACATTTCATACAATTTTCTTTTTAGTAACTTATTTAGTACAGTTTGTAAGCCACACATTAAATGAAAATACACTAGAGGAGCAGCAAAGCCTGAATTTAAATATGGTTTTGAAATTTCCATTGAACATGGTGCTCTGAGAATCTGACAAGCTTGCCTAGTATGCAAACAGTATTGTGTGACATTGTAATAGGCAACTTGCCTATGAGCCCTGTCTATGTGTATTAAGTGTGGTGAGTAAAATATTGACTGTTCCATACAAGTGGTCATAACCTGTTTATTTGTATGCATAGATTTGACACTCATTACCATTAATACCATTTGTTGTCAGGATTTATTGCAAATGTAGTTCATTAATATAAAATAAATTAACAGTACTCAGCAGTGGATAGTACAATAAGTCCTGCTATATATGCAGGGAGTCATAGTTTATACCACCCATCACTGTGTAGAAAAGACATGTCTTGCATTGCACATAATTTCTTATGATTTACCATAAGAATATATATGCAATCACTTTATGTTGCTTATAAAGACTAAAGCAAATAAGACACACCCTCTGCCTCCTACTCTACAAATCTCGAGTGCTGCCAAGAATCCTGTCCATACTGCAACATGATACCGTTACCTTTGATGTCTTTTTCCAGTATCTGGAACATGTTTATTCTCATTTAATAAACTATAAACAGAGCCTAGATCAAGTCAAGCAAGTCTTAGGCTCCATTTTAAAATGTCTGGACATGAAATGTTGAGTCCCCTTATACAAAAAAAAAAATCGAAGAAAGGCAAATAATTGAACATTGTTCTTCTCCTTTAAACTTGTTAATGTTCATCATATTGATCACTGCTACAGTAGCATTAGCTATATTAGTTATATCCTGCCAAGGATGTAACACCTGTCCACATTGCAAAGCTTCAGGGCACCTTCCATGCACCCAAACTGTCAAGCAGCTCAACAAGTCAGCTGAACTGACTAAAAGACAAGTTTGGATGCAATGCCCTTCAGAGTTTTACTGCCGCTGAATTCACTCCTCTAAGACTTTCGAAGATCGACTGTCGGCTTCTGTTTTCCTTTGCTGGGCATATATGTTTCATTTGGGGGAACCTTCCATTTTCTTAATTTTGTTGATGTTTTATTACTTTCCTCTTCAGGAAAGTTATTTTAAAACTGGGAGTGTTTTGCTATAGTGAACTGTCTCAAGACTGTAACATACATTTTAACAGGGCACTCATTTTTTCCTGTCAGTTTAAAAGTAGTGTAAAGTAAATGAAAACATTTTTTTCTGTGGAGAAGTTGTATTTATTTTTCATTTGTGGTGCTGGCATAGTGTTTTAAATTGCTTTTTGCTGATTTTTTTTTTTCTTGTCAGAAAGCAACTTTTGTGGACTGGTAGTGTTTACCAGTAATTGCAGCTTGGTTTCTCAGGAAAGAGGCACCATTTTTGGCCTGACCATGGAACAGACTACCGGTCACATGGTCAATCCTTCTTCCAACCACAAAAAGAAAAAATTAAGCAAACAGTTTTTGCCACCATGGTGGGCTAGTATTTTGACGTAGACAAAGGTGGATGACTGCTGTGATCAATAGCTGCACCTCAATCTACTCATCTTTTACCCTGCATATCTTTGGTGTAGCATCTAGAGCCAATATTGACTGGGGGTTAGCCGTGACTTCTGTTCTGTTGGGGTCTCCTTAGGAGGCAAGGGAGAGCCAGTCTTGTTGGTCTGTGGAGAGGGAAGGTTTCCCTCTTGTGTCAGAATGCTGTGCCCATCCCTGGGAAAGCAGCTGCTGCCATTAGTAACATGGTTGCCACAATTTTTTTATGTCAGAAAGAAACAAAAAAGCAAGACTCTATCTAGTCCTCCTCAAATTTCTTTGGATAGGAGTAGTTTACTGGGTCTGACTCAGGGTTTAATTCAGGCTATTGATCTTTCTTGTAAAGTAATTTCTTTTAAAATGATGGATTCCTCTTTTCCCTGAAGAACTTCAAGATTCTGAATTTGAACAGGGAGGATGTAGTGATGTATACAGAGTTTCTTCCCTCATATTTCTGATTCAGACTCAGAAGAGAGCTCAGTTTCTGATTCTCCCAGTTGGGGTTTCTCTTTTTCTGAGACTATTGCTAGAATGTGCCTGTGTTTTCACTAGAGAACACTGAGGTTTCTTAGTCCCTCAGAAAATACTATAAGTCATTACAGAAGGACTTTCCAGGACATACACCCATTCTTCCTGTTCTGTCAGCTTTAGAGGTTGTGTGTCTTACCGTCTGCAATTTTCCCCGATAGTCATAAAGCTCTCCCTAAAAAGGCAGATTGGATGTATACAGTTCCTCAGTCTTTTAAATTTTTATGCAGTATTCCCAAACCTGACCCAGCAGCTATAGCTTTAGTTAATCAAACTGCTGCTAAGCACTTAGTTAATTCCAATCCTACTCTTTCTGATAAGGATGAGAAAACTTTTGATAGGTATTGGGGAAAATATACATACTTCTGCAATGTCAATTTTCAGAATATTGAATTCTCAGGCTCATCAGTTAAAGTTTGTTCTGACGAATTGTGAAAGTATAAGATTGGTGTATTTGCAGTTCTTCTTGTGAGGGAAAATCTGCTTTAAATAATGTAGTTTCTTATACAACATGGGTCACTACTCATTGTTTACACTGTGTGTATGATTCTGTTGATACTTCTTCCATGCCTATGGCTGTTGATACTATTTTGAGGAGGTTTGCATGGCTGCATTTTCAGAACCTCCCAGTTGATGTTAAAAATGAGATGCTAAATTTTCCCTTGGATACAGATTTAGTGTTTGTCCCCTCTGCTGCAGAGGTGATCAAAAAGTGTGAGGAAAGGGCAAGCTGATTGAGGGACTTAACATTTTTCAGCCCTCCGTTTCCAAATTGTCTAAGGGAATTTGCATATCATCATCCAATTTTGGTAAAAAAAGCAGAAAAAACGGTCCCAATAAAATCCAGGTAAACATATGTTTAAGAAGAAATTGCAAGGGGGATCCAAAAAGAAATCTCAAATTTCCCAAAACCAAGGACCATTCAACAACTCAGAATGACTGGTCAAGAGACCTTGAGACCCCCTTCTTTCCTGGCCCCTTTTCTCTTCCAGGAAGTCTGAATCTCCATTTTTCTCTTAGCAACACATTGTTTCAGAAAAATTGGTTCTGAAAATCATTCATCAAGATTACAGATGGCAGTGGGAGGAAATTCCTCCTTTCCAGAACATCATTCCACATCCTGCAGATTACACTATTTTGTTTCTGCATGTTCTTCATCTTCTGTTGTCCCAAGGAGTGATAGAACCAGTTCCTCCTTCCCAGGTTGAGAATGGCTTTTATTTAAGGATTTTCCTAGTGCCAAAGAAAGAAAATGTTTGGAAACCCCATTCTGGATCTTTCTTTTATAAACCTGTTTGCAATAGTGCCCAAATTCAGAATGTTGACACTTCACAAGCTGTTTCCTTTTCTTCCTCTTTCAAGTTCAGTCCATCCCTATTCATCCAGACATCTGATATTTTTAAGGTTTTGCGTGTCTGGATCACATTATCAGTTCTTTTCCTTACCCTTTGGACTATCCACTATACAAAGAGTGTTCAAATAGTGTCTGCCTTCAGTTATAGCTCATTGCAAGCTACAGGGTATCCACATGTTTAGATGACTTGTTTAACTTTGCACAGCCTTTTTCAAAGTGTCAGGATTCTCTCTCTTTTGGGTGAGAGATCTTTTATACAAGCAGGGATTTCAAGAGAACATTCAAAAGTCTTTCTTGACTCTTTCACACAGGAATGTGTTCCTGGGCTGAGATGTCAACCAGACACCTCAGTTCAAGGAGCTTTTTTACACTGGAAGAAAATATATGTTTATTTAGATCTATTTCTAAGGTTTTCTGCCCAGACTTTGGTTATTGCAAGGGAATACCTCAGGATTGTGGGGCTCATGACATCTATGATTCTTATGATACCCATGGCAAGACAACATGAGAGTGATACAGTGGTATCTGAAATCTCTTTGGTCCCAGCATCAACACCCTTTATCTTTTCAAATCCTATTGCTGGAGTTTGTCTGAAGACAAATCTTTTGGCAGAGACAACAGATATACTTAAGTCCAGGTATGCCCTTCACCCTCCCTCTTACAAAGCAGTCAGTCACCACAGATGCTTTAGACTTTGCATGGGGAGCACTGTCAGGAAGGATAAAAGTGCAGGTGGTGTGGGACACCAAGGACAGATGCAAGCACATAAATGTCAAGGAGATGCTTGCCCTGATCAAAGCACTCAACTCACTGAACCATGTTTGGTTCCTCGGACCTCTTCAAGTGGTTATACACAATACCACAGTCATGTAGTACATCAGCAAGGATGGGGAGACAGATCATACCCCCTTTGCAGACTCAACATGTTATCTTGGGATATAACTTCACAGCACAATCTCAATTTTCAGGGATCCTACATTCCATCAGAGCAAAATTGTGGGGCAGAAAAATTGAACAGGACCAGGCCAGACTCTCACAAATGGAAACTAGATCAGGGGGTCTTCCAAAATTGATGCACTTATGGAGAGTTCCTTAAGTAGACCTCTTTGCTTCTTCTCCAAACAATCAACGTACAACATTCTATTCCAGTACTCTAATCAAAAAGGCCTGGAAGACATATGCCTTTTCTTTTCCTTGGACAGGAATGTTCCTGTATGCTTTTCTGCCCTTTCCACTATTATCCAGGGTACTTCTGAAGATTCAGAAGGAATCCCCAAAGGTCATTGTGGTAACTCCCTTCTGGCCCAGGCAGCAATGGTTCTTCCTTTTTTTGGAAATAGCCAGGAGCAATTACCACAAGCTTCCTCACAGATTGGATCTACTCACACAAGATCAGGGGTGCTTGATACACACCAACATCAATCACCTTCAATTAACTGCCTAGATGATAGAGTCTTAATTCCTTTTAGACACCTGTTTACTGAGGATGTGCAGTAGGTACTAATGGAGGCAACAAAGTCTGCTACTAGAAAATCATATATTAGCAAATAAAAAATGTTTTCTAGCTGGTGCCAACAACATAACCAACACCCATTCAGTGCTAGTTGTTCTCTAGTTTTGAATTACTTAGGTTCATAGGTTCATAGGTTGGTACTGAGCTATCTACCCGAAGGCATATATTAGCCTAGCCACATTGTGTGGTATTCACTGCCCCTTTAGTAGTTCCCTAGACCCTTGTACTAGCAGCTAGTACCCTTGGCCCCTATCTAGTAGTGCTGTTGGTGTGATCCCCAGTGTGAACTTTCTGTTACCCATCCACTCATCAAGGTTCCTCTTGAAGAGTGATAGTGAGGGGCTCTGTCTTATATAGGTTGGGACCCTGTTCCATAGTAAGGGAAGTCTCTGCGAAGAGAATCTATCCCTCCAGCATGTTCTATTCATTGTTGTGTTGAGGTTTATATCCCTAAAGCGTGTAGCTCGAGTAGTTTTGGTTTTGCTAAGATGGAGCATGTTCAACAATTCAACAACTTGTGTGAATTACCGTCCTATGGCCTTTCTTATTCGAAAATCAAGGTTCATTTATCAACCATTTGAGCATGTTTGCCCTTGGATCCTCCTCTTTCAATGCAGTTTCATGTTAACATTTTCTTGAAAAGGGTTTTGCATTAGCGGTATCCAAGAAAACTGGTGGCCTCTCCTTGGGATCTTAATTTTGTGATGGAGTAGCTAACACTTGCTCCATACGAACTAGCTAATCTGGCTGATCTGTGGTTCTTCACATATAAAATGGTTTTACTGATTTTTCTGACCTCTGCAAAAAGCATATCTGAGTTTCAAGCTCTTAGGGTGAGTCACCCTATTGCATTTTCCTTAGAGACAGGGTTTCTTTGAAAATTAATCCTTCTTTTATGCCTAAAGTGGTATCCATGTTTATTTTAAGCCAGATTATCCATCTCCCTGTTTTCTTTCCTGAATCTAAAAATGAGGAAGAAAGAATACTGCATAGCTTAGATGTCCACAGACAACTCAGGTGCTAGCTTGACAGAACTAACTCTTTCAGATCTTTGGACCAGTTGGTCATTTCTTGTGAAAGTAAGAATGGACAACCTGTGTCAAACCAGACTATTTCCAAATGGTTGTCTAAGGCTGTGCCTTTTGTTATACTTACCAAAGCAAAATTATTCCAGGCAAGGTCAAGGCTCACTCTACTCTTCTATGACTTTTTGGAAGATTTGGTATGGATTCTAGAAGTATTTTAGAAGCTGCTACTTGGTCCTCTGTAAATGCGTTTAGAAAGCATTGTAAGCATGATTCCTTCTCTAGGTCCAGATCAAGCTTTCCTAAGACCATTCTCCAGAGACTGCTGAACTCTTCTTTTTCTACCTCTCAGGTATAGTTACCCATATAGCTAAGGCTACTGTAGCAGTGATTTATGTGAAGAATATCGTACGGGTATGTAAGCTAAACATACCATAAAAGTAGATATTTGAATGGTCACTGCTGCAGTAGCCCCTCACTCTCTTCATCCCCATTGCTTTTTGATGTGTCTTTAATGCCAGAGTGTGGATGTTTATTTATTTATTTATTTATTTATTTATTTATTTTGCTGCTCCTAGCATTGTCCTTTCAGGGCCCAGCTTCCCTCTGTCTGCTGGCAGGAAAGCTCTGAAGGGCTTCATACCCAAAGTTATCTTTTATTCAGCTCAGCTCAAGCTATTTGACAGTTTGGGTGTGTGGAAGTTGCTTTGAAGCTTTGGAAGCTGGCTGGCTGTTATACCCTTGGCAAGATATAATCCATATAGCTGAGGCTACTGCAGCAGTGATCATTCCAGCATCTACTGTTATGGTAAGTTCAACTTACCCAACTGCACTTTCTTTAGTTAAATGCCTTATTACTGTGCAATATGGGAAGCAATTTTGTTTGTTTGTTCTCCTTTCAGCTTTTCCCGGTTAGGGGTCGCCACAGCGGAACTCTGGTCCACTAATGATTGGCAGTAGATTTTTACGGTGCCGAGGTGCCAGCTCGATGCCCAACCTTCAATTAAGGCACACCCATTCTACGCATGTCTTTCAAATGCCACTCCACTGCTGGGAGGACATGCAGACTCCACATAGAAGGCGCTCCAGCTGAGAATTGAACGGGAGAATCTCTTGCTGTGAGGCGACAACACTACCGCTGCACCACCGCAGCTTCAATACACTTTGTAAATATAAATTGCACTATTTAATACTATTGTGCACTGTTTTTCTTATGTATATTTTTCATTACTTTGTTGACAGTGTTTGTTTCATTTGTGCATGACTGTACTTCTGGCAGGTCTGACAATAGTCACCCCCTAGCCCTCATACTCAGAGAAACACTATAAAATAAATAAGCAAATGTAGGAGCAATAAAAAATATAGAAATAAATAAAAACACAATTTAAATACAGAAATAAATCACTATGAACATTTAATATGAAAAAAAAATTCCAGTCCAGATTTTTGAGTAACTAGTCCAGTGAACATGACTTTTCCTGTGCAAATGTCTACTGCAATAAATAAATATTCAAAACAGTTCTGTTTCGGGAAATTTATCAACACAGCATGTTAAACAAAAATCTGAAATCTTTGCAAAAATCCAGACAAACAGTAACAAAGCAAATGTCTTTATCTGCTATTTCAGAGAGTTGTAAGGCTTACCTATTCCTCAGGTTGTGCAAATGACTGCCTGAAAGTATGATTGGAGTTATGTATGGTAAAAAGTGTTGTGAGCGTAAGTATGTCAGATATGCAGTTATGGATATTCCACTAAGAAATCTCTTAGCACATATCAGCATAGGATTCTATATACCTTACAGTGCTCTTATTTATTTATTTTTTTTGTTTGTTTGTTTGTTTGATTATTTATAGATAATTCGCTATTTAAAGAGTTAAAAATCGCCAGGTGTCATCCTCTACTCCCACATTGTAGCTAAAATCTGGAATTCCTTCCCCTTCCCCTTCCCCTTACCCATCAGAAGTAACTCAAACTCACTTTAAAAGAATTCCTATACAAGGCACAGCAAGAAGTTCCCTGGTACAAGTCTCAGCTAGGGTGCTTTCTGTGTGGAATCTGCATGTCCTCTCTGTGCTCATGTGAGTTTCCCTCAGGTGGTGCAGTTTCCTCCCACATTCCAAAGACATGCAGTAGGTGGATTGGACACTCTGAATTGGCCATAGGTATGAGTGTGTGTGCAAGTGTATGGTGTGGAAGAACCATCGCAGCAGGGCTAGCCACCCGGCGGTGTAAATCTAAGTTGTAGATGATTGTCACTGTTGAAGTGACACCCCAATCCCATGTGCAAAGATGAGAAAAAGGGGTTGTGGATGAAGGGATGGATGGATGGGTCTGGTTCTGCTCTTGTTCCACTCCTGCCTAATCTCTTACTTACCTCCATCACTGTCCACCCTCTCTCCATCCTTCTCTAACAATTTCTGTTACTAACTGAAATTTCCTCCTGCATTTCCTATCTTAGTCACGATAATCAAAATCTACTTGTATATTTTCTCCAATGCATTTGGTCCACTTCCTCCTGAATTGCTGCTTCTGAGGTTTAAATGATCTGTAATTACAAGATGTATGTTATCATTTTGTATCCTTGATTTTAAACTGTAAAGGTTGTTACTGACTTTAAATATGTTGTATGTTGATATATGTGGAGATTTTCTCCCAGAGCCTCCACTGAAAATGAGTCTTTTAGGCAGAGTCAAACTTTCCCAGTTAACAAACTTCAAAAGTTTATATAACTCATTCTCTCCAGTACAGCTCTTTTGAGTGTGTACCTTTAACTCCCAGTGAGTGTGTGGCTTGAGCCTTTAAAAAATGAACTTATCACCTTACAGTTTAAACAAATATATTTCTGTGCAACCATTAAGTATTAAAAAAAAACTGTAAATGGCAAACTATTCAGGATAAATTAATCTTTACATTGGTGGCATTCATACCCAAAATAAAGACACTGAATATTAATTTTGTATATCTCAATAACCATTCAAGCAAGACACATACTGCCAGGAGAATTTTCTTCACATAGCTGTGACGCTTCATATGATGTTATGCAGTTCTGTCTGTGTTACCTGAATGTTGAGATATTTAGAGAAATATTAAAATAATTACAATACAAATAAACAGCATGCAAATTATATTCAGTATCTCTTTAGTTGCATTAGGCAGAGGTCAAATATCATTACAATTGTATTTGCCATCATGTCTGCTTCAACTTAAAATATTCTGTTACATTGTATTTAGCATGGTTTTGAAAATATTAATGAAAATATGAACAATCAATATTTGATGCCTAGAGGCACAATAGGAGGTAACTGCAGAAACGCCTGGAGCACACTCGACTGTAATGAGATAAATCACATATGTGAATCTTATATCTGAAAATGTACGGCCTAAAACTCGGCATAAATGTCATCAAAAATGATTTAACAAGGCTAGAATTTTCTTGCTCTGAAAGGCATATCATTTCAACATTTGAGTGTATTAAGCTAAAACAGACTATGTTGTGCCTATTGTTTAGAATCATTGGATTGGAGATGGAGTTTACAATCCTACACTGCCTTTCGGGGCTTTGAGTTTGAGTAAATAAAAACACTGGACAAACTCTGAATTGAGAGGTAGCATTAAACGTCAAGTACCGAGCAGACTGCTAAACTTAGTTTCTTTTCTCTTTTTTTTGTTTGCCAAATATAATTACAATGGCAATAAATATAATTAATAACTAACTTTACAGCTAATAGCATGCTATTTGGTGCACCTGAATGGATACCTAATAAACTCACAAAAATCATGAACCAATACAATAATACGGCTCATGTCTGTCCTCAGCTCAAAAAGTAACTGCAGAAGCAGTTTGAATGCAGTGTCAGAACACAGGCATCAAGTAATTGAACAAACTAACTTTAACATTTCTGTACCTGTCACTTAGGATACAGGACAACTTTATGTAAATATGAACATTGTGCCTCTGCTCTTACTAACTCTGTACAATCTCTAAGTTTTTCTTACTATATAACGTTCTTTAGCCACCTGTTATTGTACTATTATGCTGCATTCATTTCTTAGGCAATTAAACTGACTTTGCTGTAATACGGCTTGCAGTGTATTTATGGTTTTATTCATTCATTACATTGCATTTATTGTTTTATCACTTCTTCATCACCCTGCATTTATTTCTTATGTACTAAAATCTACTGCTGTTCTACTGCTTATGCAATGTATTATTTGTTCATTTTTGTATTTTTTTCTGCATTGATTGGTCATTTACTACAACCCAGATTGTGCCTGCAGTTGGTCATGCTTGTTTAGTGCTCTATCCTGGTTCATAGGTAGGTACTAGGCTATTGGCCCAAGGGCCTACGTAAGCCTAGCCAACAAGGTTCCCTGGCTTACGCCACCCAAGAAAGCTATTTTTCTGTGCCACTGTTGAGTAGAGACACAGAAGTGATCCCCGAGATGCATTTCCTATTTCCCATCCACTCATCAAGATTTTTCTTGAAGAGTGCTAATGAAGAACTTTGCTTGACATAGATTGGTAGCCTGTTCCAGAGTATGGGAAGTCTCTGAGACAGGAATCTATCCCTCCAGCATGTCCTGTTTATTGTGGTGACAAGGTTTAGGTCCCTAGAGCATGTAGCTTAGAGGGATTGGGATTTCTTTACGTGTGGTATGTCCAACAGCTGTGGGTTTGACATAGCTGTATATGTTAGGCAGCGATCACATCGGAGTAGGTGATATGCTACAGAGTAAAGCTGGAGTTTTTTGAGATGGTCAGTGTAGGGCATTTGTTTGAGGCCTTTCCAGCTGCTGCACATGTCTTGTGAGGTACATTCCAAAAGGGGTGTTGTACTCTATAATAGGTCTAATGAGTGTCGAGTAGAGGGGAACAATGACCTCTTTTTTCTTGGATGAGAACCCTTTTATGATGAGGTGTGCCATGTAGAAGGACTTCCTGACTACTGTGGCGATGTGACTATTAAAGGAGAGACTACTGTCCACCTGGGTCCCAAGGTCTCTTATCACACATTCAGTGTCAAGTAGATTGCGGCCTATGTGGTAGTTCATGGGTCCCAAGTTTTTATCAAAGGGGATGACACTGCACTTTTTGGCATTGAGCTTGTGGCCATGGCTCTGACACCAGGCATCTGTCTCAGCGAGGCCCTTCTGTAGGATGTCCACATCATTTGGGGACTTGACTATGGCTCCTAGTTTGCAGTCATCTGTGAACTTCATTAGCCAAAGGCCTTCTGTGTTAGCCTGTACTTCAGAGAAGTAGATACTAAACAGAAGACGTTCCAGGATGGAACCCTGTGGTACTCCAGTTGTCACTGCTTTGAGGTCAGATTTGGAGTCTGCAACATTTACAGTGTGGGTTCTGTCAGTGAGCCAATTGGCAACCCATCTTGTGACGTAGGGATTTATACCTAATTTAGTGAGTTTAGCTATAATTCCAGAATGGGGGATGGTGTCAAAAGCCTTGGCGAGGTCAAGATAGGCTGTGTGAACCACCTTACCCTCATCTATGGCTTTGGTGACTGCCTCAAAGAAGTTGATCAGGTTCAGGAGGCATGATCTGTTTTTTAAAAAACAGCTTACCTCCTGCTATAACAAAATCGCAAAATTCGCCACCAGCCATAAGTCCTCCACTCACCACTGTTTATCCCTCCATAAACTAAAATGGCTAGAACTTCCCAATCAACTAACTTACACTCAACTAACTCTAGCCCATAAGCTTATTCTAATCCCCTCCCTCTGTCCCTCCCTTTCCTCTGCCTTTAAAATGCACCTACCTAACAGAGTTCTAAGGTCAAATAATCAAAATCTACTAGAAGTGCACAAACCTACTCATCCCCAGGCAAAACCTTCTTTCCTTCAGCCTCGCTCGTCTCTGAACTCCCCTCTCCACTCATCCCGCCACCTCGAACCACTCTACCTTCAAAAAGTATCTTTTCTTACATCTAGCATCACAGTGGGAATGCTCTTGCTCCCACCCTACATAACTAACGCTACCTAATATCCTTCAGTACCATATCCTACTTTTATTTAGTTTACTTTGTTTGTTCTCTAATCTGTATTAATGTTTACATTTGTTCTACTAACTGGTATGTCTCTTCTCAAAGTATTTACTGTTATTACTGATATTCCATAATTGATAAGTTTTACTCTTAGTCTGCCTTCATACTATTAATAACTGTCTGTACCTACATTGTCACTATCAAATGTTGAATGTACATTTTGTTTTGGAGCTTTTCTCCCCAGGACTCCATTGAAAACGGGTTCTTTATGGCCCAATGGACTATCCTGGTAAACCAACTGCAATAAAAATAAATAAATAAAATAAATGATCTGCCTTTCACAAACCCGAACTGGGTGGGATCCAGCATTTGGAGGCTACCAATGTCTTTGTTTATGAGTTCCATAATGATACGTTCCATGGCATTGCAGACCAGGCTCATCAGGCTAATAGGTCGATTGTTCCCGGGATCAGTGGTGGCTCCCCTTTTGTGGAGTGGGATAACTGCTGCTGTGTGCCATTCAGTGGACACAAAGCCTGATGCGAGGCTACTATTGAACATGGTGCTTAAGTGGGGAGCCAGTTCGTTCTGAAGTTCATGTAAAATGCAGCCTGGGATGTTGTCCAGTCCCATGGATGCTGTGTTTTTGGCTTTAGAGAGTGCAGCTTTTACCTGCGTAGTTGTGATTACAGAGACTCTGCATTCTTCCTGTATAGATATGGGCCCTTTAGGGGGTGATGGGGTGTAAAGTTAGCACTGAACCTATCTGCCAGGATGTTGGCAATATCAGTTGGTTCTGCAATTTTCATGCAGTTGTGCTGTAACTCAGAGCAGATCTAGGTATTGCCATTGAGATTCTTGACATAGCTATAGAATGCTGTGTGGTTGTCCTTAGAATTAGTGGCGATGTTGTTTTCGTTGCTAGCTTTAGAGGATCTTATAAGGGATCTCAGCTTCTTACTGAGGCTGACCAGGGAGCTCCTCCACTCATGGGATTTTACTCTCTTTTGCAACAGTTTCTTCCTTCTGTTGTACAGTTTGTTTATGGCAGGGGACCACCAAATTGGCTTCCTTTTTTTGGAGGATAGCGTCTTGGTTCTGTTTGGGATAGCATGATTCATGCACTCGAGTAAGTGCTTATAGAGTAAACAAATGTAAAATAAAATAAATGTAAAATAAAATACTACCAGTAAAAAATTACAAATATCTTAGAATACTCCTTGACCAAAATCTGTCCTTCACCTAGCACTCTGAAATAATCACCACCAAAGTATCTAACCAGCTAATATACAGTTAAAAATGTATCATTTACCTAGCAGTGGGAGAGGGAATGTATCAAGGTTCAGCTCTGAGCCCACTGCTGTTCATACTGGTGATGGACTACATTAGCAGATGAACACAGTTGTTGTATGCAGATGATATGGCATTAAAGGTACACTCTGAGCAAGAAATTCAAAAAAGATAGTGGACTGAATGCAAAACTGAAGGTTTGTAGGATGAAACTGAGTACAAATGAGAGAGTTATAATAACAGCAAATGGGGGAAATCAGAAGAAACTGAGAAATGAGATATAAGGGAAAATAATGGAACAGGTTCACAGCTTCAAGTGTCTGGGAGAAGTGGTTGAGGAAAAGAAAAGTCTGGAGGAGGAGGTCAAGGCTAGAATCAGAGGAGCTGTGGCCAACTGGCACAGAGTGCCGGGGGTAGTGTATGACAGAAGAATGTCAAAGAGGCTGAAAAGTAATGTGTACAAAACAGTCGCGCATCCAGTACTACTATACAGTACAGAAACCTGGGCAATGAAGGAAGAGCAGCTGAGGAAGCTAGAGGTGATAGAGATCTTCTTCTTCTTTTGGCTGCTCCCATTAGGGGTCGCCACAGCAGATCAACTGTTTCTATTTCCTCCTGTCCTCTGCATCTTGCTCTGTCACACCAACCACCTGCATATCCTCTCTCAACACATCCATAAACCTTATCTTAGGCCTTCCTCTTTTCCTGTTACCTGGTGATAGAGATGAAGTGCCTGAAATGGGTGGTAGGATGCACACTGTGGAACAGATGAAGAAATGGTGACATAAGAGCAGAAGCCAAAGTAACTACAATCACAGAGAAGTTCAAAGAGAACAGGTTGCAGTAGTTCAGGCATGTGTAGAAAAGCAGGAGGCAACCTGGGGAAGAAGATTTGGGACAGACAGGAAGAAGGCAAGAGGAAAGGAGGGCATCCGGCAAAGAGGTGGATGGATCCTGTGAAAGAAGACCTATGATAGTCAGGCATGAGTGTCGAAGAAGGTAGGAGAGTGGCAATGAATCAAGAGAAAAGGCGACAGTTAACACAACATCCCAAAGTCATCTAGAAAAATTGTGATGACTGCATAGTCTATTCAGTAATGATTTCTACTTCCACCAGTCATCAGACTAAGGTCAGACAAACTACAATACAATACTCTTGTTGTAGAAAACTTTTGCTCAGAACCCCAAATACCACTGAATGTGCATTCTAAAAAAAATAGGCCCATTCATTCAAAACAGACCTTCTCATTTATGTCTGTTCCTACAGTCAATGTGCATACTACATACAGAATACCACATGACATCCTCTCATACCAACAACTTATTCTAACTCTACTATTGCCTTTGCTACTCCCACTTTTCATACACTACATCAAGACTCAAGATCTCAAGACTGACTAGTATAAATCACAGTAATTCACCTTCAGTACATACCTACATCCCTCATAGTTGCAAAACTGAGTGCAAATATATAAACAGCTGAACTTTAAATGATATCTTAGTAATTTTTCCTTTATTGTATACATCTATACATGCATTTTCTACCTTTACTTCAAACTACTGTGTTACACATTGTAGCTGGACTTCATCATCACCATCGTCATCATCATCATCATCCTCATTATCACCCCCTTTTTCCCATTTTCTACATGGGGTCAGGGTATTGGGTCACTTGTCACCATCAAGCAGAGAATTGTTGAGCAGGATTTCATCACCCTGGAGAACAGGAGGAGAGTGACACACAATACAGGTACATAAATAGCAAAGGTCAGTGTGTGGAGAACAGGAGGAGAGTGACACACAATACAGGTACATAAATAGCAAAGGTCAGTGTGTGGGAGTCAATCTGAAGAGGAACGATAGAGAAGGAAGGACAAATGATTAGTACCAGGGTGAGGACTTCAACATCATTCTACACACAGGTGACACTTATATCTGTAGTGGACAACTGGAATGTGCAACCAGAGGAATTGTTCAACTGTGCTTCCAGAGAAGCTTTGGGGAATAGCGTAGAGTCAAACTGCAAACAAACTACTGAAAAACAACAAAAAATAGGCAGGCAACAGTAATTCTTAAACTTTTGTGGTTAGCACTTTCGTCAAGTATTCTTACAAGCAACTTCATCAGACACTAGTTAAAAGAATGGTAGCCATATTTAAAACCAGATTCATAGTCACATGCTTTCGCTAGTATCAACAAGCAAATGGAGAAACTAAAATCTTTTATAATCAAAAAATTGAAGCGAGATGAGAACAAGTACAAAAGAGGGATGGCATATCCAGAGCCTCCACCCTCACAGCAATGGAACACTCGAGCAGAAGTGAATAACAATTTTCCAAACACCCAGGCTAACAGTGACAACGAACCATCCAATATAGGAGAAAACAACTGCTTCTCCTGCTTAGACCAACAGGACTTGGTTGGTACAAGTGAGGGAAATGGTGGAATAACCCTACAGGATACCCAGGAACTAGGAAGAAGCGAACCGCTTCAAAATCAAACTGAAGTTGTTCACTCCCAGGCAAACACGAATGGGAGGTCAGCAGCTTATTATCCAAATATTCAGCAGGGACAGAAGCAAGATCCGGCAACCCAGAACAGTGGACGCAATGGATGGAAGACCAACAACAAGTGTCGAGGCCGCAAAAGGTAACATCTAATATGGTGTTGGAAGCAAATACTAATTTTCAAAATCCTGTTTCCAATTGTAATTTGCAACCCACCTTAGGACAGCCTGAGTTGGTACGGTTACCACATGTAATAGTTGACTCTGGAGGTGACTTTAAGATTTTCAACTACTTGGAATATACTGTTCAAACGGAATTAGTTAATGTCCTTTCTAAAGGCTTGACATTTGTACCAACTAAAAGAATGGACATTTGTGGTGTTTTGATTGACTTAAAATTGTACTTACGGAAACTCAATTTAAACCTGTTGTTCAATAATGAGTTGAGTGTAAATGCAGAGCTTAAAGTACCCAGTGTTTACAATCCACCCTTACATCCATTGTTGGATATATTTGAAAGGACATGTGACATTGACCTTAGGTGTTTATCAGCTGCCAAAACGAATAGGTTCAACAATGTGAATAATCCAGGGAGTGAAGCCTTTAACATGTCAAGGGATGAATGGGTTTCACTAGACACCTTGAGGAATGCTGATGTAAGAATTGTTAAGGCTGACAAGGGTGGTGGTTTGGTGTTGTTTGATCATACAAACTACATACAGAGAATGGAAAATATGCTTAATTTGGCTACATATACGCAGGTTTCTCTAAACGAGGTAAACCAAGCATACAACCGTATTAAGGTGTTTGTTAACAATTTGGTCATGGAGAATAGGATTGATCTAAATTTGGTAAATTACTTAACTATGGTTTCCCCTAAAAACCCTGTGATTTTCGGGATTCGAAAATCCACAAATGCTTGATGGACCGTCCCATGCACCCAATTGTGGATGGAAGGGATTCAGTGACATACCCATTGGCAAAATTTGTGGACAGTTTGTTGAAAAAATACATATCAAGGGAACTCTTTATTTGCAAGGACTCCTGGTCTTTTTTGGAAGCAATAAACAACCAGGTCTTTCACCCTGATTTTAACTTTGCTACAAGTGACGTCAAAGATTTTTACACCGTCATCCCACGTGATGTGGATATTGAATGGCTCGGGTTACTATTAGTAAAAAGAGGGGCACCTGCATCTGAAATCGGCCTAATAACAGAACTGCTGGACATAATTTTGTCCAACAACTTCTTTTTGTTCAATGGCCAGTTTTATTTACAGAACAGTGGGGTGGCAATGGAGTCCCCAGTGGGGGGCAGTTTTGCTAACTTAGTAATGGCCTTTTGGGAGGACCAATTTGTGCATAACACCATAAATAGATTTAAGGGTGAGATTCATTACTATACCAGATTTTTGGATGATATTTTTTTGATCTTTATGGGAGAAGAAAGTACGTTTAAGGATTTTATAATATAATGCAACAACACGACAGATTTTCTGGTATTCACCCACGTATTTCATACTGAAAGAATAGCTTTTCTTAATATAGAATTAAGGAAGGATAACGCCAACAAACAGTATTTAGCCAAAATACATCGGAAGGACACTTATTGTAACTCCTTCCTCCATTACAGTAGTGCCCACCCCAACATCAAAAAAGGTCCGTAGTAAAGGGACAACTGGTCAGGGCTGCAAGAATGTGTACTACTGCCATTGACTTTGAGGAGGAGTGTAGATTGTTATTGCAAATGTTAACAAACAGAGGATACCCTGTAGACATGTTGAGCAACCTATTTGAGGAAGTACAAAATAAAAGGACAAATGGCCATTTTAAAGCCATTTTAGACAACAGCAATTAGGGGATGAGTACTGATGATAGGGTACATGTTGGAGGTGAAAGTAACCTAATGGTCGATTATAGGTATGCCTTCATTACTACGTTTAGTTCAGATGGTGAAAACATTAGACAGATTTTGCAAAAGAATTGGAATATTTTCCAAATAGACAAAGAATTTATTAAATTTGGACCTGCACCAAATATAGTTTATAGGAGGGGGATTGATTTGAAAAACCTCTTGAAACTGCCACCCTTAAAGATGATACATATTCCAGGTATGTACAAATGCGAACCTGCTCTTATTGCAGGTTTATACAAACAGGTAACCGATTTAACATCCTGGATGAAAAATTTGTTTGTAAGGGCAGATTTAATTGCAATTCCACTATGGTTGTTTACCTCACTTCCTGCCAGTCTTGTATGGGTTTTTACGTCGGCAAGACTGAGCGTAAACTAAGGGAAAGAGTGTACAAGCATATTTACCACATTAGGAAAGCCAAAACAGACAAAGCTCTCACAAAACATGTGGTAGAAAACCCTGGTCATTCCTTCACATTCAGAGTGATTAACCAAATTGAATTTGACATCAGGGGTGGTCCATTAGGCTTAAAACTTGAGTTGAAGGAGCTGATTTGGCAGCTTAGAACTAGGGCCTATGTGACACCAGGGTTGAACGATGTATGCTCTTTGGGATGTGTCTTGAAACTGAGGAGTTTAAAACGTTAACAAAGCTAATACTCAGGTGACTAGACATATAATTTGGGGCACACTTTGAGTTTGTTATATGCAAATAAATCCACCCCGCCCCTTATACACAAGTACATGCATTTATAACATTCAACTGAAATTTATTCAGGTTGATTAGTGACATGTAACAAATTTTATGTACACAATAACAAATATTGTTTTTTGGATGCTTTAGCTGGCTTTTTCATGTATATTTATGTATTCTTTGTATATGTACATATAAATTTGAGTATTAAGTCAATAGGAAAGTGTATATACATTTTTTACACAATTGTTTATACAATTTTTAGGTACATGTGTTATAGAAATGAGAATTGTATCAGGTGATATGGTGTCATGTGAGGTGACTGAACATGTGACTATGAATCTGGTTTTAAATATGGCTACCATTCTATTAACTAGTGTCTGATGAAGTTGAGTGTAAGAATACTTGATGAAAGCGCCCAACCTGCTCATAAATTTCAGCACTCATTCTAAATACTAGAAAGGGTATGTGCAGATGAATAGCTAAATATTGACCCTAGAGAAATGAGTCTCCATGTGGCATTTTCTGAAACATTCTACCAACAAAGTGTGGCTCAATAAAAGGTATTGCCAGCATCAGCCATTGGTAAAAACAAAAATAAATGTGGCACTTCAATGACAAACTCATTGTGTTAACTTCCTTACAGTAGCATTCACCTGACCTACCTGGGTGCTAGTGTGACTGCATTGTTGTAAATGGCACCAACAGCAGCTAAGGGAAAGGGTTCTGAGTAAAAAAAAAGACTTCTGATGTAATAATGCAATAATGACCCTCCCAAGTATGATCTTAGATCTTCTGAGCAGGTTGTCTGCAGTTCACAACAAATCCACCACTCCATAAACAATGAATGATCATATCCTATCCGAGGGGAATAATGTGACTCCGCACCTGTGAAACAATTCCTAAATCATCACTTAGCTCATCTACTGTGTTAAAGAAGTCAGATTCAGGACATTATCACCAATAACTAGTTGTTGTTCCTCTTCTTTCGGCTTTTCCAGTTAGGGGTTGCCACAGCGGAACTCCAGTCTGCTAATGATTGGCAGTAGATTTTTTACGGGTGCTGAGGTGCCAGCTCGATGCCCAACCTTCAACGAAGGCACGCCCATTCTACGCATGTCTTTCGAACGCCACTCGACTATGGGGAGGACATGCAGACTCCAAACAGAAGGCGCTCCAGCTGAAAATCGAACGGGAGAACCTCTTGCTGTGAGGCAACAATGCTACCACTGCACCACCGCGGCTTAGATGAGCTTTAAATAGCTTCCCACTTGCTTAGCATGTGGATGTACTAGAAAATTGACTACATCTTGGGTAAACCTGTTAAGCAGGCAGGAATACAATGTGATGATATCAGCATGTGGGGGCGTGCTGCCACACTGCTGGAGGTATGCTAATTAGAAACAGTAAAGCAATGCTCTGACTGGCTGAGCCATTTGCAGCCAGTTCAGAGGTCTTTACATTTTCGGGACTGGAAGCAGCTATATCAGGAGGTCAGGGCTGTAGAAGATTTTTTATGTAAAACTGAGTAGTCTTGGATAACCTGGGACACGTGAGGGCTATAGCCCTGGTTCCCTCATGGAACACAGGTCACTATCATCCTAAAGAGTCTGTCTCTGCCCCCCCCCCCTCCATCAGTGGGCCAACCTAAATGTAAACAAAGCTTAAAATGGCTTTTTTTTTGACAAAGTTGCAAAGACAATGAGTTTGTTATTTGAATAAAGGTGGGAGCATGGATTTACAAAGTCACGTGACAAAATCTTTTTGAGCTTTTTCAACTCCAAAGTACAATAGATTATGATGTTTAGTACCTTGTTCTCTTTGTGTGGAACTGATAGCAAGATCAGAGATAAGATACTTGACTTGAGGATCAGGTGTCCATTTTGTAAATGATTACTTATCTGTCATACAACTGGAACCATGCTGTATATAATAAAACCCTTGTACTTAGCTGACCAAAACTTGTTCTTAAAGACCAAATTATCCTGTAATGTTTTCTATAGCTGTGCCTACTGAACAGGTGGAAAAAAAGAAAGCTGCATGGAATCAAAGCACCACTGTGCCTCTTGGCCAAATGTGAGACTGATACTAGTACAAATGTAGACATAACTGTAATAAGCTCTACTGTCCCTTTTACAGATGAGACCAGATGTTCTCTTTATATCTTTTATTATAAATTTGACTGACGTGCAGACTGGTCACAAATGAACCTTCCAGACCAGCTCTATGTGCAACATACTTGAGACTGATTATATTTGTAAGTTTGTAAATTGATTCAAGGGACAAAGTGGGGATGAAACAGTGTGTGTGTGTGTGTGTGTGTGTGTGTGTGTGTGTGTGTGTGTGTGTGTGTGTGTGTGTGTGTGTGTGTGTGTGTGTGTGTGAGAGAGAGGCAGAGAGAGTATGTATATATACAGACAAACACACATGCAGAAACATATATATGTATGCATATATAATTTATCTGTATATATATATATATATATATATATATATATATATATATATATATATATATGCACACACACAGACCCTTGCATAATAGTTTTCCAGCCTTGGTGGGGTAAGAGGTCTCCATCTCATATGGGAAAACAATAGGCCACAGGGAAAACTGGAACTTGTGAGTAACAAAGCTGCTAGCTGAGAATCCTAAAAAAATCAGGAAAAAAGAACCATGCACTGTAGACAAGCTCAGTTGAGACTTCAGAGTAATCAAGCAAGTATAACTAGAAATCAAAACTTCTTTATTAAAAAATGAATAGACTAACACTTTCTCTCTAAAACGAGCTTCTACAGATCTAAATCCAGTTTAGGTAAAAACTTGGTAAAAGACATATCTGGTCCCATGTCAACCATGAAACAGAACAATGGCACAGGTCTTTAAAAGCCACTTTTAAGAGAATAAATTAATATACTAAGTTCACAGAATGATGCTGACAAACAGAAACATAAAAGAAGTATGATTCTCACATTTTTAAAGGACTCTCTGGAAATGAAATGTGTCATGTGTAAAAATTGGAGCATCATGTATGGAAAGCATTCCATTAATAACATATTCAGATACTGAGCCTACTTTAATCTATCTTAAAGGATGAACTATTAGGAGCTGGGAGAATGACATAATTTGCCAACTATGGAGTCAAATGCTGGCACCTTTCCCCTGCATGCCTTCAGGATCCAGATGCTGTGACTTCATAAGTAGGACAAATAGCTTTTGTTTTCCGGACTCAAAGTAGTGATATTACAGGACAAGGAAAGATGACTGCAAAAGCAGGTTTATAGTTTACAGGGCCAGCTGTACAGCATGTAGAACATTCTACATAGGCAAGACTATCAATGCCCTAAAGGTAAGGTTACTAAACACTTATCAGACACCTGATTAAAAGAGCTTAATAATCCACTAGCCAGACTTGTTTTGTACTGCAGAACATTTTAGAAATATGTGTTCCACATAGTGGAGAAAGTAACAACTGGCCCACTTGAAGACAACACGGGAGCTATACTTGATAAAAAGGAACTAAAGTGGCAAATTCGGCTAAATGCTTACTGACACCCAGGACTGAACACAAACTGCTCCGTCAAATCTGTACCTAAACTTAGAAAACTGCACCAAAATAGTCTTACTAACAGCTAGATACTCTTATTTATTTAGCATTATATTCACATTGGTTTACTGCTAAAGGTCCACATGAGAACAATTAGGTTCGTTAACATCATGGGCTTAGAATCACTTTTATATTTTTATGTAACACTACCTTCTAAAACAAAGTTCTCTCATTTCAAATTCCATTGCATGTGTCAGGAATAGTATTACTAGTAAGCAGAAGTGTTAAAACTTTCCTGCATTGTTACACAAGATTTTAATACTGATTTACATACACTCATTGTTTAATGCTGCTAAATCTATTGATTTTTTCTGGTCTCATGGTCAAGACTGTCATCTACACATATTTATTATTTAATAGAGTTAGCCATATGAATGTACTTAATACCATTGTTCTGTTCTACATTGATCTGACGAAGCCTTACCTACTTATTGGTAGTTAGGTAAGGAAAAGAACTTTAGACTCCTGAATTTAATATTTTGTTCTTTTTCCTTACTTGCATCAGTTTCAATAACAACAGTGAACTGATGTTCCTCAAGGCCAAAATATACATTTTACTTCATGTCAGCATAGTTACCCTACTGTAGTCATATCTCTAAGGATGTGTAATAACCCTCCCTAGCCTCAGTTTATGTGGCCTGAGACAATACTGCCTTCTACCTGCCCTGATTAGATTCGATAATTCCTATTAATTAGCCCTAGCTTCACATATTTAGATTGTCTCTTTTCAACCAAGATTCACATATTTGTGATTAACCTCCCATCACAGGCTCAGCTTGTGTTAGTTTACAACCTGTAACACCTGCACTGGTTTAGCATGTAGGACTGTTGGCAGTGGACCTCTATATTATACTTAATGTTTCTTTGTATTGTATTAACAGTCTACTTGTTTTGGTTATAGATGGATTATTATCTTGCTTATACTTAATGATCAAGTAAATTCTGTATACTGCCAAGGACTAATCACTCCATACAGTTGGATATTTTTCCACTCTCCTTTGACATGTCTGCAAAGGATTTTTGCAACAGACATTGGTACAAGACACACTTACTGGATGTTCACCAATTCCCATGATGTTATAATTACAGCTACTGTGGCAAGTAGTACTTGTGACACGTGTTACAAACAGCCTCTTATAGTGCACTTGCTTTCACAGTATTTAGAGGGAAGAAACTGAAGCAGAAGTCCGTTATCTCTTTCCTCATGTAACCCTGTTTAGTTCACTGTGATAAAATGCTGCACTTTATCTTTGACCTAGCACATACAGAGCCCTTTATTTTCTCTCTGAACACACATAATTGATGTATCATTCAACTCTCAACCATACCAAATTCTTCATAATTCCACATTATTGAGAGCAAAATAATGGGGTGCCATGAATTCCCAAGTGGCCCCTCCAAACAACTCAATTTTTTTTTTTTTTTTTTTTTTACAATTTTTGCTTACCACTGATGTTGTCACACATCACCAGCATATCCTGCAACATCATCAATGTGCAGGGGCATGCGTGTTGACATCAGGGTAGCAAAACCATGTCCGACTTATGTGCAGCCAGCTCCAAGGAAATATTCCAGTAATAAGACTCTGGAGTGAACACGAAGGATTAGTGAGAGGCAGTGTGGAGCACAGGAGCTGCAGAAAGGAAGACAAAGAGTCTTTAGTAAATAATACATCAGCAGGCTCATCCTGTCATTTAGAGAATAGATGAATTTGTCTGTCTGTTAAACAAATGCAAGATTATATTTTTAGATTAAAATTTGCATTGTGGAATGATTGTTTTAAATTATAGCTTGTAGGAGAAATCCATCATGTGCAGACAACTGGGCTGCTGTATTTTTTTAATGCCACTGTGATTAGAACTGGAAGTAGCATGAACTTGTGGGATGTTTGTAAATTTAGGGTTTTCCTGTTTTGTGACTTAGTTTAGGAGTGTGCGTTGTTAGCATAGTACTATTTTATTTTTATATCCATTCCTTACTGGTATGCAAACAAAAGTGCTTTCCCTCATTCACTAACACTGTATACTGTTAATTGTTAATGTGTAGTGATTTTCTACAAATGCTTTAGATGAGCAGCGTTAGTTAGTTAGCTACTTGAAAGAAAACTCAAGCCGGTCACAAAATTCCAGCATACTTGAGAGAAAACTCAAGCCAATCACAAAATTTCAGCACGCTTCAACTGTAATACACTACAACTATATCTCTCAACTGTTCATATTTTTTCCTATTTTTGGTCTGTATCTCAGAAAATGTGTGCTTTTCTGGAAATCTCTGTGATGATCTGAGGACTAAAGTCACTAAATAATGACATACATTTGAGTTTCAGACATCATAATTTTGCAAAAAAAAATGCAACCTTGTTAATCTAACACCTTTCTAAGTTTATAAGAGCAATATCTAAAATCTGTCCCTATTTTTGAACCTTTGTCCACCCATTATGTCAGGCTTTGTCCAGATTTCTTGCAAGCAGAGGTTGAGAAGTAGGTATGCCCGTAGATCTAGAGAACAAAGCTGAGTGAATTGTTTATGAACATTGAACTCACTACATCATATAACAGCAGCCTTGAATATGTTCACAACCTTGTATATAATTAACAGTGTAAAGTTAGCCAAACAATCATCTGCATTGTGCCAGGGTAATAAAATGACAACACATTTCCATTTCCTGCAGCTGAACAGGAGTGTGCTAACTTTTACATAAACTTTTGTAATTTTTTAACACCACATGCAACGTAACCCCATTAGTTTAAGACAGAGCACAGGTTTTTCATGTTTTTAATGTCAGGCAAAAAACCTATACCTCTCAACTGTACAGATTTTCACAGAATGTCCAGATTTTTGCCTTATATATGTGGTCTGTTTCTCGTAAATTGTTTCACAAAACCATGGAAAACTGTAACACTGTCACTGGCTGGAAAACAGAACCATGGACAATAAAGACTCCCAAGGCACATCAAGGTAGAATCACTTCATAAAAAACACTTTATTCAAATGAAGCTCTTTTGTCCTGCTTAACAAGACTTCATCAGAATCAAATAACCTTTGCTAAGAGAATCCTTTTCTACCCATAAATCTAAACTACTTGAAGTACACTGTGAAGTATTTAAAGGGATAGGGACAAGGGAAGACATCAAATAGGTTACAATAGTACCATAGAATAATATGCTATCAACCACTTAGAACACATTCATTCTAAAACCACATGTAGTTTAAAAACACTAAAAAATGAATACAAGTGTGTAAAAAATATAAAAAAGTAATAAAGTGATAAATATATCCAATTATAAGAAAACTTCTTAAAAAGTTCACATAAGTATAATGTCAAACTATTTAAAAACCTTTGGCTCTAAGCTCTAAGATAGGATTCAGGGGAATATTATCATTAATTCCTGGGGGGCTAGAAGCATTTAACATCAACTGCCACCTCACTTCTCTTTCTTCAAGAAGTAGTTTGTGATCACCACCCGATGAGTTAACAAACAGTTTCTCTAATATTGCAAATTTAAATGTGTGGCATTCCGAACTGCTAAGTGTCTGTAAAGGGTGTTGTTGGTGTTTTGTTTCCTAATTTAGTATTTGTGTTTGTATATTCTATTTATAATGCAAGACAGGACATACATAAAGCCAAATATACGACACATTTTGTATTACAATTTCCCATTTTAAAAAAGACATAGGTTCATAGGTTGGTACTAGGCTATCGGTCCCTGGGCCTATACAAGCCTAGCCATAACAATTCCCTGGATATTTCTTCCCACAATATTTACTTCCCTGGACACCTGTCTAGCAGGGCGACTGACTTGATCCCCAGGGTGAATTTCCTATCTCCCATCCAATCGTCAAGGTTCCTTTGGAAGAGGGCCAAGGAGGCGCTCTGCTTGACATGTATGGGCGGTCTGTTCCAGAGTCTGGGGAGTCTCTGGGTCAGGAACTTTAGTCCTATTATTATTTTCTATAAGTGCGTCAGTATTCTCCAGAATAAAAGAACACTGGCTACATGAACCACATTTTCTTGTACATTGAGGGGCCACAGTATTGTGATAAGATCTACCATTTTCTAAATTATTCTTTAAATTGGCCCGTTTTATAAACAAAACTGGTTATTTCACCTAAAAAATTGTAAATCTCTCCATTACTCCTAAGAATATTCCAGTTTTTGATAAAAACTTCCTTAATCTCTTTGGTATAGGGAGTATATTCAAGCACCAAGGCTCTACTAAAATAATTGTCCTTAGTAGTTTCAAATGAAGGTACCAAACCATGACCCAATAGGGGCTTATAAATAATATCCCATTGGGGCAAAACATATTCTACAACTTCTTTGACCACCTTTTGCGGGTAACTTCTTTCAAAGAACATACCCCCAACTTTATCTAACTCCTTAACCACGTCAACATAAGTAGATGTCATTCTAGCACCTCTGATGATAGTTTGACATTATGCTTATGTGAACATTTTTAGACATTTTCCTATAATTGGGCACATTTATCACTTTGTTATTACTTTTTATAGTTTTTTACACACTTTTATTCAGTTTTTAATGTTTTTAAACTACATGTGGTTTTAGAATGTATTCTAAGTGGTTGATAGTATATTATTCTGTGGTACTATTGTAACCTATTTGACATTTTTCCTTGTTCCTATTCCTTTAAATACTTCACAATGAACTTATTAATTGATAAAGGTTTATGGGTATAAAAGGGTTCTCTTAGCAAAGGTTATTTGATTCTGATGAAGTCCTGTTAAGCAGGACAAAAGCGTTTAATTAGAATAAAGTGTTTTTTATGGAGTGATTCTACCTTTGTGTGCTTTGGGAATGTTTGTTGTCCATGGTTCCATTTTCCAGCCAGTGACAGTGGTTACAGTTTTCCTTGGTTTTGTTTATTGGTTTTTGGTGCCGCTATTTGTGTGTGTTCTCTTAAAATTGTGGTTTTCGGGCAAATTATTGGTAAATCATTTAGGATTAAAATTTGAAAATAATGACAGACATTTGAGTTTAAGACTTCATACTTTTCAGAAAGTTCACGCTAATGCAAAGCCTGTTATTTTATCAACTTTCTAAGTTTGTAAGAGCGATACTTAAAAAAGTGTCTGTATTTTTGAGCCTTTGTCCCCCCATTACTTATGGCCTTGTTCAGATTTTTTGTTCTAAGAGGTTGAAAGAAATGCTGGACATGTAAATCCCATGATGACTATGAAGCTGCAACTGAGTGACCAGCTATCGGCATTCTTTCATGAGTACTTGGTTCAATTTTCAGCATGAAGTTAGGTGAAGGCCATCTGTCCACAACACAGTTACCATGAATTACGTTCCATGTAATCTTTGAAGGTGCAACTCAGAAGAAAAAAAAATGATGTGGTTTACAAACCTTCTGTGCCAAACAGCATAGTCCACCAGAGATTTACACTCATGCCAAGAGCCAGCTCCTCCCCAATCCCTTTCCACTCCTTCCCCCTTTACTCCACGCTACTGGACAACTAGGGCATTTAGAAAAAGAGAGCAAATCAATCCTTGTTGTGCATTTCCTAATGTGGCTGCAACCAGGAATACTCCATTAAGGCGCACATAAAAATTAACCTGTAATGACAACATATGACCTTCTCAAATGCACCAACTGCATTCTTCAAACATAAAGGAAAGAAAAGATGTACACTTTGTAAGGTTACCGCCTGTTATTCTTTGCACAGGACAGTCCTTATCTGGACACTTGTGTCCCATGGAGGAAAAAAACTCAAAAATGGCAAATGGCCTGAGATTTCATAAGAAAACAGTTCATAAGCTATCTTTTAATAGTTGCACCATTGCATGAAAACAATTAATTTTGTATTTGAAACATCTAAATATATGGATAATCAAAGTCAATGCAGATGCTGCAACAATAAGCTTTTATTTTGGTAAAAAAGTGATTTTGAGTCTGCATTGGCTGCAGTTAGATTTTGTCCTGCAAAATGTCATGATTTGAAAGGGTGGCAATCCTAGATACAAATAAGCTGGCAAAGAATGACAATGTGTCCTAGTTGTAGGCTGCTGTTACTAGATACCCATTTAAAAGGTTCTAATATGAAACATCCACATTTCTGGAGCCAGGTCAACAAAAATATAGTAAGTGCACCACAGATGGAGGCAGTTGTTCCCTGAAATTCATTTATCCCTGGTCTAGCCAGTTAACAGGAGACAAACATGCAATGTAAATGTACTAGATGTAGTTAATACACCTAATAAATGACAAATACGTTAGTGGTACTCTGAGCATGAAGTTCCTGTCATTTAAATCACTAGAAGCTGGCATTTATCTTTGTATACTTTTTCTTAAGCAAATTATAATTGTATCCATTTTGCCCTCGCAAAATACTCTGCACAATTGTGTGAAAGCCTTTCAGCAGCATCTCCATCCCAGCATTCACTATGCTGAGCATTGATTTGCTGCTTTGAATTTATAACTTGTCAGTTTTTTAACAAAGTTGCATTGTCATAACATTGGAGAATGTCAGTATCCCGCAAACCCATTGGAGAGGGTGGGGTTACCTAATTATGTATGCACATTTTATGTTAATCAGTGTCCTGATTTTTGGCCACTTGCACCTATTTCTTATGGGCCTTTGTCCAGATTTTTGATGTTTCCAGGTTGAGAGGTATGGCATCGCTAGAAAGTTGGATTAATTCTGTCATGGAAAGGGTGGTATGCTACCTAACATAAAGGATACCAGGTAGGTGCTCCAGTTACAGGTTCAGCCAGATTATCCTGACTAGCTGTAGTTATGATCACTACAGTATAAAGTTAAAGTCAAAAGTAACTTTATTGTCATTCAGCCATACACAAAGTACACAGCTGAACAAAATTTCATTCCTCCAAGCTCATGCAGAAGACAGAACACAACAACACAGAAACAAGAATGACAAAATTACACATATACAATAACAGTGAAAATGAGCCAACCAAAGGCACAGAAGCTTCAAAAAACTGAGCATGATTCCATGGCAATAGCAATCACTCCTGTACACTGCCGTCATCTCCCACTCCATCACCAGAAATATACAAGTCCCAGTCCTTTCTTCTAGCTATCCTTTCGACACCACAGACCTCACAGCCACCGCTACCTGCAGGCTCGAACAGCCACACCATCACCAGCAACATCCAAGCCCCAGTCCTTCTTTCTGACCTTCCTTCCAACACCACCGACCTCACAACTGCCACTACCTGCAAGTCTGAATGGCCACAACCAGTTTGATGAACTTCCCCAGTCTTTGCCATCCAGACCAAACCATCACCAGTTCTATTCTCCAACATCAACTGCCTTGTCCCCAAATCCAGACTAGTTACCACAGACCCAATGAAAACAAAAAACAAATTTGGTCTCTTTAAATCCCTCAGCCTCAGTTTCTGCACTCTGCATCCAGCTTGGCTTACCACTGCAGGCCCAAACTCATATTATCCATTGTTACAAGTTCCACAAAAAATAGGCAAGAATACTAATGAGAACACTAATGGATATCACGGACACCACTGCCTCCATCTTCCGCATACTCAACAGACTATAAACAGACCGTCGTCTCAACAGATCATGAGAAATACCACAAATATCTAAACATGGAAAATAGCATTTACTTATCACATCACAGAAACAATGATGTACAAATAGTTCTACATTGCCAAGGACAATATTTATATAAAGAGTTTATATCAGTTAGGCACTAGCCACTTAGGAAGGAAATGCAGCACATAAGCTATAAGCCATTAGCCACCAATAGAAGTAGATATACATAACTAGTATGGAAGATGAGACTTAGCCTATTGTAGCTTGAATGAGCAGCCTATGACATACATTTATGACCCCAGCTCAAGTCATTGACAATGATCACTGTGTTAAAGTGAATAAATACTGCATCTGCATATCATGTAAACTGGATTGGTATCTGATGATACTCATTTAAGGGTGAAAGTGCTCATCTATTTGTTTTTCAACAAATAAGTTTTGATTTCTTAACAAGTTATAATTGCTTGATTACTCTGAAGTGTCACCTGAGCTTGTCTAGAGTGCATGGTTCTTTTTTCCTGACTTTTTAGGATTTTCAGTCAGAAGCGTTATTGCTCACAAGTACCAGTTCTTGTGGTCTACTATATGTATATAGTATACATAGATATATATCTATCTATATCTAAATCTCTCTCTTTCTATATACATATATATATATATATATATATATATATATATATATATATATATATATATATATATATATATATATATATATATATATATATATATACACAGACACACACACAAACACACACACACACACACACATCTAGAGTGATATATAGATATATGGATCTAGAGAAACATGCTCATACATGTGTGTGTAATATTTTAGTATTGTGTAGCCAGACTCTATCAGTCCATCAGTTATAACAAAGGAAACTGTTTCACAATAAAGAAATTAGTAAAATGCTATGTTGGTAGCTCCTAACCACTGGACTTGTGCTACATTTGAATTTTTTGTTTCTCCTTATATAGGGAATAGATGGCAGAGATGGATATGGCATCCCAGGGAAAAAAGGAATTAAGGTATGATTCTTCAATTATCTCACTTGAAATTATATTCTTGCCTGCTATGGCATTTTTTTTATTGAATATCTAAATTATTTTCACCTAATTAGCATATCTAATGTACCAAATTATTCTGTTTCTTCAACGTGTACTGAAAGAATCTTCTTATTCTTTAAAGCAGAGAAATTCTATAAAACTATGTGCCGTTCACAGTAATTAATCTTGCCAAAGAGTATAGGTTCATGTTAAAAAGAAATGTTTATTCAAGTCACTGGATGTTAAGTACACGAGACAGTACTTGCCTAGGTAAGTAAATGATATGTGTATATGCACGTATATGCGTGTGGTTGTGTTGTGTGTGCATTTCTGAATGTCTATCTGTGACTGCGTGAATTGTGCATACATGCATCCTCATTTAAAGAGACCAATTAGAGTCGATTTCATAGCAAAAAGTGGATGCTAGAAAATAGACAGGGTTTTATGGAAGACCATATCTGCAACAGCCAGAACATCGTCATTTCCCCAGTAATTGCTAGTGCATAGCCATACAAGAATATCCACACTGCCATGCTGCTGACAACTGTAATATAGTAGTAGTTGATCCATTTTAGTTAGCTAGCTTGAAGATACGCAAGAAGGTTCAAATTAACCAGGGACAGCTGCAAATAGGTCTGTTTTACGGCCCAGTGCCCTGCAAGTCTGCAAATAGGCATTTAGAAAGCCAAGTACCCTGCTAGTGAACATATTTATTACCTTTTGGAATGAAGAAGATTCTAGGAGGAGTCTTGAAGAAAACAAACTAGAAGGGCAACAACTTTGAGGGTGTACCTGCAAGGAAAAGGAGCTGATATTCTTTAAAGGAGAGGCCACATGGATATATTCTTCTCTGTAAGGAAATACAAGTAAATTTTATTTCAGGTTACCCTCCCATTAGAAACTGCAATGAGAAAAAACTCCAGGTCACCCTTGCTTATAAGGTAATCTACTGAAGCCTAGCTCTCTGTTGTGACATCTCTGTGAATAGCAATCATTTATTTTAGCCAGCTAGTTTGCCAGAACCCTGTGTCAAAGGGATACTGTATCTTACTGTAAAGTAAAATGGTACCTTTCTTGGTCAGTATAAATTCTAAATAGTGTGAATATTTCCCATAAAAAGAGTTTATCTGGGACTACAACTTACTGAGTACTGCTGACTAAACTTTCTATATAAACTATGCTTTTTTTGTTGAGCATTCTTGCAAATAAATATAAACTTCTGGCTAGAAAGCTTTCTTCTGTGACTGATTTCACTGTTACAAGTAACACTTTGCTACACAACATAATCCATAACAGCTTCTCACAAACTGAAGGAGACAGATGGACAGAAAATGTATGTAATTAATAACGAATAAGTTGTCAGTAAATGATATGCTTGGTTTTCTTATTACCATGTTGTATGCCTGTGTTCACATGCATGTGGAGTATGAAGAATATGAGGTGGAGAGTCATAGGAGAGAAGAGATGTGGGATTCATGTACCAAACATTGAGGTTCTCAAATATGTGATGTATTAGCAAAACTTTCCAATACATTTCCATAATTTCAGAGAACATATGTAAATAGCTTTTACTGCATTTTGTTGAATAATACTACGTAATAATTAGCTTATATCTGATGGATGCCATGGCAGGACCTTTACCTCTGTTTTTGTAGATCACACCTCACAGGTAAATATGGATTGGGGTGTGACTCACAAGTCCATACACACTGTATTTACCATCAATCAGACTTATAATACGAACAGCAGCAAAATATGAAATTAAGCATATTTGCTGTTCGGCACTGAATATGGATTGCAATGTAAGTCTGGGAGAATATGGTAAAATGTTTATTCAGAGATTTTGTAGAGTACCACTGACAGTGATGCAACACTACTAAAACTGGATAAATGCTGGCATCCTAGCTCCAAGGTCTGGGTTTAATCCTGACCTCTGGTCACTATCTGTGAGGAGTTCTGCATGTTGTACTTAGGTCTGTGTGTTCTTCTGTGGGTTCTTCGGTTTACTGCAAAAAGAATACTGACTGATTATCCACAATAAAATTGTCAATATTGTGTGAAATTTACCCTAACATTTGTGGCCCATCTCATGGTTAAAGAGGGTCTGATAAGAACAAATTCACTTGCTCAGTTAACAAACAAATTATATTAAACCTATAATATAACCATGAACAAACCTCAGATGAATGTATAGTAAATTACATTAAACATATAAATGTAACCATAGACAGACCTCAAATGCATTAAACATATAATGTAACCAGGGACAGAACTCAGATGCATGCACAGTAAATTACGTTAAACATATAATGCAACCATGGACAGACCTCAGATGCATGCATGGTAAATTCATTAAATATATAATGTAACAATGGACAGCCCTCAGATGAATGCATGGTAAATTACATTAAGCAAATAATGTAACAATGGGCAGACCTCAGATGCATGTACCGTAAATTACATTCAACTCGTAATGTAACCATGGACAGACCTCAAATGCATGCATGATAACTTACATTAAACATATAATGTAACCATGGACAGGCCTCTAATGCATGCATGCTAAATTATATTAAATATATAATGTAACCATGGACAGGCCTCAGATGTGTGCATGGTAAATTACATTAAACATATAATGTAACCATGGACAGATCTCAGATACATGCATGGTAAATTACATTAAACATATAATTTATTTATTTATTTAACATTTGTTGACCGGGAAAGTCAATGTAATCATGAACAGGCCTCAGATGAATGCAAGGTAAATTACATTAAACATATAATGTAACTCTGATGCCCACCACTGCTGACAGTATGTGATGGGCACCACTATGTGTCATTCCATGCTGGTACAGTAATTGAAGAGCTGGAATCCTCACCACTGACACTGGACAGGGACATGCACTTGTAATACAAATGGATGCACTCAGTATTTCTGGATGCAGACCTCTCTGCATCAAGTGCAATTTCCCTTAAGAGTACAAAGGGAACACACTCAGCCTGGGGTCTGGATGTCTCTGTATCTGTCTCCCTCCAGATCCCCAATAAGATTACCCACTGGTAAAGCTGTAAGTTTAGGTCCTCAGCCAAGTGTCCAAGCCAAGTCCTCCAGCACCCTCTCTGTAAAGCTGACATGCACACTTTTTAATATTTAATTTTCACACACACACCTGGGAAAGTTGGCACAGATTACCTGCTTTACCAACCTTGCCCTGACTTATAAGGTAGTTGTCACTGCCATCAGTCAGTTACTATAAGGCTCTTAAAAAGTATCCAATTATACTGTGTAATATTAATATCAATACAAATGGTAGTAGTTCACCAAGATGGTGAGGCCTTCTGGAGTGGCCCACACAGTGCCACCAAATAAATATAAGTACTCAAAGGTCAGATACTCTCTAGAAGAACCAGCCATGGCAGAAGGTTTAAATATATTGAATAATAGAAAATAAAAGAACATGAAACTACTGAATATATATTCACAGTAAACCAGAGTTCAAATTACAGAAAATATTGAAAACAACATTGATGGACGGACTCGTACAAATAAAGAAAAAACAATCTCTAAACTCAGCTTCACCGTATTCCTGGCTGAATCTAAGAGAATTTTACTGTTCTATAATAACTTATTTGGGCAAGGCAAGATGAAATACATGAGCAGTCTTTCTAGTCAGGCTGCCAAACAGAATACTCTACATTCTGAGATTACTCCCTGTAAAATATAATATCCAAGATGACTTGCAGAATGACCTCATATGGTCACCTATCTCTAGTTTCTCACAGTATCTCCATTTGAAGTTTGAGACAGGACTTTAGCAGACTGCTACAGTATACATGTTGAGCTTTTATGGCAATGCCTAGGAGCTAGAGACATTTACAACACTTCCCCCACTTCTTTACAAAAGCTAACAGATGCTCCCAGACCTAGCATCTCTGGTCCTATTCAGCACTGTAGGATTCTGTTTAATGATTTAACATCTAATTTGCATTTCTTTTCTTATACTTAAAATAAGACAGCTGATTAACCATTGCTGTGCCAGTGTCATCTATTGAAACATATATATTTAATTCAGTTACCATAATACATGGGGTCTATATTACCACATCGAAAACATAAGTCAACGAGCTCTTGTTCGCCGACCAATAAACAACGAACTGTCATTTCTGCAAATGGCCACTACAGCTAATTTTTTCGCAGGGGAAAAAAATTGCTTGGGCAAGCAGAATAGAGACAGTTTTCCAAACATATTAAAGTGAGGGTCTTCACCCCCCCACATCCCCAATGTAGGGTTTGTGTCCCCCACCCCTCAACTAAATATACCAACTCAGAGATTGCACTACAGTGGGGAAAAGGGCAAATTTACTATGATGGCCAAGCAATTTTTCCCCTAGGAAAATATTTGTTGTATTGGCCATTCATGGAAATGACAATTCACTGTTTATTGGTCAGTGAACAGGCATTCACTGACTTGTGTTTTCAGTGTGTTAATATATTCCCTAATACATGCACATTTCTCTTCATTTCAGCAGGGTGCACTGTTGATATATTTTAACACAATTAACACAAGCAAAGATCACAAATACATTTTCAGCACAAGCATCTGTACAGATCAGTTTGATATACAAATTACATATAATTACTTAAAAAATTCCAGCTAGCTGTGCTGGCACAAGTCATACATCCACTGCCCTACTTCTCCCTGGCATGGTTGGCAGTACCTCCTATTGTCACAGTAACCATGGACAGGCCTGGGATGCATGCATGGTAAATTACAATAAATGTAACAATGGACAGACCTTGGATGCATGTATGGCAAATTACATTCAACTTATAATGTAACCATGGACAGACCTTGCATGCATGTATATTAAATTACATCAAATGTAACCATGGACAGACCTCAGATGCATGCATGGTAACTTACATTAAACATATAATATAACCATGGACAGGCCTCGGATGCATGTGTGGTAAATTACCATACGGATAACAATGGACATACCTCAGATGTATGCATGGTAGAGTACATTAAAAATAATATGTCAGCATGTACAGATCTCAGATGCCTGCATGATAAATTATATTAAAAATGAAATGCCAGCATAGACAGATCTCAGATGCATGTTCATTACACTAAACATATAATGCAACCATGGACATACCTTAAATGCATGCATGATAAATTACATTAAACATATAATGTAACTATGGCCAAGCTTCAGATGCATGCATGGTAAATTACTTTAAACATATAATGTAACCATGAACAGACCTCAAATGCATGCATGGTAAATTACATTAAACATGTAATGTAACTATGGTCAAGCCTCAGATGCATGCATGGTAAATTACGTTAAACATATAATGTAACTATGGACAGGTCTCAACGCATGGATGGCAAATTACAGAAGCCAATGCATACTAATAATGTTCATAAATATCCTCTGATGTGATGTTAACTTTAGATATTTTTCTCTAATGTTAAGTTTTTCTCAAGTCTACGTGTGAGGATACCAAAGAATTACTACTGAAATTTCCAAAAGTCTTGCTACATTCCAAAAAAGATAGATTAACCAGTTTTTGATAGTGTCTGCAGTGAAGAATGTACCTGTTGCTATTTGCATTCATTTTATTTATCTCTTGCAATACTAGACAGCTGTCACTCCAAATCTTATACCAAGACAGTCATCACCTTTGAGTTGCAGCACCATGTCACTATCTATCCAAAAACAAGACAAGCACTCTGTCACTTTTACTCATATATCTCTGCCTGGTGAAAATTGCTTTCAAAGTGCTGTCTAGTAGTTGTTGATCGTTTGTGGTAGTATTACACTTGCAGTAAACATTTTGTGAGTTTTTACATTTAAAAAAAAATTAGGTCTAGGGATATAAACCTCTTCAGCAACATCAGCAGAATGGTTTGTAGGGATAGATATATCTTACAGAGGATACTGTTGCTATGGAACAGACTCCCCATCCACATAAAAAAAAGTTCATCCCTGTCCATATGTTAAGGCTACCAGACTAGCTAGATAGAATTTTGTAAATAATTCTATGTCATTGTAAATATTAATGTAATCCACAGGCTTTTTTTACAAATGTAAAGAGCACCATAAGTTATGATTAAACTACATGTTGTACTGAGCTTCAGAAAATGCAACCACAGTGCACCCTGCTGGAAGATAGCTGATAAGTAAAGCATTGTATGACTTTTGGATCTCAAGCTTGGAGACAGGATGTGTGGACCAGCAAATTCTTTCTATTGTCTTAACTTAAGGGATAATTACTAAGGTTTTACATGTAAAGTGTCTTATTGCTGTGGTTTCCTGGCAGCTGCAAGATCAAATAAATTTTAACATTTTAAGTTCTGTGAGCCTGGGAAACGAAACCAGAGGAGTGTCAAAAATTATGTAATGTGAAATGACTCAGCAGTACTGTGTTATCAATTTAAGACTTTCTCAGAGAGAGAGAGAGAGAGAGAGAGAGAGAGAGAGAGAGAGAGAGAGAGAGAGAACACAGCATTTTGGATTTTGACTGAACCTGAACACATCAGCTCACCAGTACTTGCTTGCTCTGTATGTAAGTAGAATTGAAAACAGTGATTTATCTTAGAAATAGATAGAAATAGCCAGATTAGTCTAGCTGTTTTCTATATTTATGTCAGACTATTCTACAGTATTGTTTTAAAACATTTTCCTGTGATTTCTGAACACTGTAATGTCATTCTGTTGAAGTAATCAGCATTGTCTTGTGGTGTTATTGTTTATTATTAAATATTTTTAAAGCTTTCAACTGTGGCTGTTTTGTGTAGAGATAATTTAAGCTCTTAGAGTACATTGCGTGTATTTCATGATACTGTCCAATCCACTCCAATAGCTTTAGCCCTGGGTCACACTTACTATTTGGATAATAGTAATATTACACAGTGAAACTGGTCACCCTTTGGGAAGGGCCAATATTAGTGGTTGGTGTCAGTGGTTTCTACTGTATAGTCTGGAGAGAAGAGGGCATAGCTGGAGACCCTGTGCCAGCCTTCCCCAGGAGTGTCTGTGTGCTTGTATACAACTCAAATCTTAAAGTGTGTGTGTGTTAGCTACTTGGGCAGTGACATGAAGCACTGGCTGGACAGAGATGGTACTGGATGTCTTAGCTTGACCATTAGACGGAGATCTGGACCCTGTAGCTGTGCTAGTGGGGAGTCTTATTGGGCATCTGGAGAGAAAGGGAGAAACCATCCCCAGACTGACTGCGATCCCGGTGTGCTCTTAAGGGAAATTGTACTTTACTGTGTGTGTACTTGTTATGCTTCCCAATGTGCACAGCCCTCACTGGAGCTAGTGGTGAGGATTGAGGCTGTTTGATTACTGTGAAATGCATTGGCATCACACCATATTCAAACAAAACTCAGATTTATGGATGAGAAACATAAAATGTATCACAGGACTGCCCATTGTACCACTAATAGGCAGACACAGCTCCTAAATGCTTTATGCCATGCATGGGACCCCTCAAATTATCCATGGTATGATCCCAGTTATTCTCATTAGGGGTAATATATGATTATTGACTATGGGATGAGTAACTCTGTAACCAAATAGGATAAAGTTATTTCAAGCACAAAAAGGGAAATTGGGTAGGCTTAAAATGGCTCCCAAGGGCAGCTGGCCTAGTACTTGCCTATGATCCTGTGATGAAGGGAAATCCACATGAAGGCTTTAAGTGTAGTCATTTTATAGACCAGAGGGTTCCCTAGATAGTTTAGTTTGCTTTCAGTGCCTCTGTAAATCCAGTGCATTTGTGGGGTTAGTGGTTCATTCCCACAAAGCTTAGCAACACTTGGCATCCTTGCCTGTGTCTCAGAAGTGTTTTCTTCAATCTGGTGCCATACAGACAACGCTAAGTACTTTTATTGAAAAGAATCACTTTTAAGTTTGTTTAGTGAACTGCTGTAGACATCTTGAAGTATTTATTTCCTTATGTCTTCCTTTAATATTATAACAGTGTATTTGCCTCACTCTGTCCCTGCTGTTGAATTTTCTACATTGGTAACTTCTTTCAAAGTGCTGTCTAGTAGTTAGTGATTGATCATTTGTGACAGTATTACACTTAGTGGTGGCTCATGATATCGGACAGCAGGACTGCAGTCCCCCAGCTGTAAACCACAATGGTACAGTTCTGGAGTCCTAAATCCTCGGCTCCATACAAAGTGAATCCTGACAGCTGCCTTACCAGTCCAGATTCAGGAAGAAGGAAGCAGACTGCTTTTTCCCCAGAAGTCTATGTGGTGCTAACCGCATAGACTGGAAGGGGATCGGACTGCAGAGTCAGCAGTCTTGGAATGTTTGAATGAGCCAAGTAACCAGAAACCAGACGTGTGCATTCTGGCGCAAACACTGGGTTGCAGGAGAAGCCACTCTAGTGAACAGGTTGCATGCAAGCTATTTGGATACACTGGGTTGCAGGAAAAACTACTCTAAAGCTATGTGAATTACTACTTTGCAGGAGAAAGCTATGTGGATTTAAGTACGAGAACGGGTTGCAGGAGAAAGCTATCAAGTGCGAGAATGGTTGCTTACTCAAGCTGTATGGAAGAGTGGGTGTCTATGAGAATGGGTTGCAGGAGAAAGCTCAACAGATTGATTACTCAAGCTGTAGGAAGGGTGTTTGTGTGTGTGTGAAATGCCCTAGTTGGTGTATACTGGTGGCTAGAGAGAACTCAGGACACCTGCTGGTGGGTTTGAACCCTGTACCTTGGGTGCAGGTAACAATAGCCTGAATTCCCTACCCCACCGCCATTTGTGAAATGTTTACAGATTTTTGCTTTGTATTTTGTTCTGTTCTGTTCCTCATAAAATCCATGGTTTCTGAGGTTTTAATTCTTTAAATAGCTGATGGTGCATTTGTAGCATTGTTGCTTCACAGCTAGAGGTTCTCTGGTTTGATTCTTGGCTGGGGTGCCTTCTGTGTGGAGTCTGCATATACTCCCTGTGTTTCTGTGGGTTTGCTCTGGTGTCCTCCCATGTTACAAAGACATGTGTCTGCAGTATTTCTCCCTGGGCCTATGCTGAAAATTGGCTTTTGTTCCAAGTCAGACTTTTCTGGTTAACAAATGTTAAATAAGTACAATTGACAGGCATTTGAATTTCAGACTTAATATTCTTCAGAAAGTACATAGTAACACTAAACCTTTTATTCTACCAATTTCCTAAGTTTATAAGATGAATATTTGAAGTTTGCCCCTATTTTTGGGACTGTATTCTCCCATTATTGGCTTCGTCCAGGTTTTTTGTGCTAAGGTTGAGAGCTATGGTGAGAACTGAATTCACTGAATATGTTTGAGGGCTGTATTCCCCCATTACTGGCTTTGTCCAGGTGTTTTGTGCTAAGAGGTTGACAGCTATTGTGAGAACTGAATTCACTAAATGGTAGCCATTTAAGTTTCAGTCTTCCTCTCTTTCACAAAATAGCTGATTTGGCATAGTGGTATGTTGCTTTGACTGTTTTGCACAGGGTCTTAGGCTCAAGACCTGGTAGTGAAATGCATGGTGGTAACACAGCATTTTATTCTAGCAACTTTCCAAGATTATACAAGCAATGTTTAAAATGTGTCCCTGTTTTTTATGCTTTTGTCCCTCCCCAATACATTTTGGCTTTTTCCAGATTTCTTGTGCTGCAAAGTTGAGAGATACAGCTGAGTGTCAAGTAGATTTTACAAGGAGCTGAGAGCTGCAGGGGAAGAAAAGTTTAGTGCTGCTTATGCTGAGACTGTTTGCATTGTTAATAGCACAACGGGCAGTGTACTTGCTTTTGATGCAGAAGGCTGAGGTTCTACTCCCACAGTATGTAGATGCATTGCTGATATTGTACTGTGTTGTAAACGGGGTGGATACTGCCATCTTGAGAATCTCCTCTTTGGTGAAGATACCTAGTAACTATGAACCCCTCCATTATTTGCCATCCATTTCCTATTGCAAAATTTCTAGCTTATAATTTTTAATGTAATATAGGCAATTTATTCCTCAAGGGCAACAGACACTTTATTTGTAGATGAAACAATGACATATAAAGTTGTTTGCTAGCAGTAACCTCTTCATTAGTTACAAATATTTTTAATGTGAAATTATTTAGATGATTTTTACTTCTGCAGAGATTGTGCATATTTACTGATACTGGTGGATTGTAAAAGTCTGAGTAGACTTTTATGATGGAAATGTTCTCAGTTGGGCAGTTTTGTCATTATTGGTGCATGCATTTTGTTTCATTGTTTACTGGAAAAATGTTTAAAACAATATATTTAAAACACCCTCTAACAACTGTACTCTATTATACAAGGAATATAATTTAATGCAATCAGGAAGGTGCATCACTGAACACATGTATGTTTTGTGTGCAAGGTGCCTATCATTTGAAAATAGCCCAAAGTTAATCTTTATCTGACACTAGCCAAATGTATTTTCTTTGAATGTGGGTTTCAATGCTATTTCAAGGAATGTGAGTTTCAAGGGCAGAGAAGTTTTAATGCTAAGTCTGTTTTTATTGTGAGACTGCATTGCATTGTTTAGCAGATGTCTTAGTGTTTGTGCTGTAAAATGCAAAATAAAACATTCAAATGAAGTCCAAATCATTGTAGAAGTAAAGCAGTATGCACATTAGTGTTTATGGTAAATGAGGTGAAATAGCCAAGTAATGTTTCATTGGAATGGCTGCAGGGGGGATGCTCCATTTGACCATGATTTTGTGAGGGGGAAGGGTGGCAAACTCAATGACAGCCCCGGCTGAGCTATACCTCTCAACTGTCCAGATTTTCACAGAATGAATAGATTGTTGCTTCTAATTTTTGGTTTGTTCCTCATAAAATCTGTGGTATTCTGGAAAATCATTTAGTAATTAAGTCACTAAATAATGACAGATATAGAGTTTCAGACTTCATGACCTTCAGAAAAATGCATGCTAAAGCAAAACATGTTATTCTATCAACTGTCTCAGGTTGTACAAGAGCATTTTTTAGTACTGTTTGTATGTTCCCCCAATATATTTGGCCTTGTCCAGATTTACTGCATTAACAGGTTGAGAGGTACGTGCAAATAAATTGCTTTATAGAATTAGGCATATCCAGATCTCTCAACTGTCCCTGATTTTGGCTCAAAATGTTGCTCTTCCCTTAATAATCCCGCCACAAAATGGCAATTTTGGAAGAAAACGTGGAGGGTTTACAATTAATAAATAACTGTAATAATCAGCGTTATAGATTACTTTTATTTCAGAAATGCATGTAGATTCTTTTATTTTGTCAGCTGCTCAAGTTAGCAGTACTAATATAAAAAGTGTTCCTTCTTTGACAGGTTCACAGCTGTATTGTGTGGCTATTTTATATTTTTGCATCACATTTTGGTCCATTTTTCATAAAATTGTGTTTTTTTTTGGCAAATTAGTGGCAAATCATTAAAGACTGAAGTTAGAAAATAATGACAGACATTTGAGTTTCAGATTTCATACCTTTCAGAAAATTCATACTATTGCAAGACCTGCTATTCTATTATCTTTCTAAGTTTATAAGATACATATTTAAAAAATGTCCTTATTTTTGGGCCTTTGTCCCACTTCTGTGTATGGCTTTGTCCAGATTTCTTGCTATGAGGTTGAGAGGTATGACAAATGTGTCAGGGCCATCACAGTCAGCCAGAGACATTTCAAATTGTGACATACTTGTTGCATCCCACTCCCCCATGTAGTGGGATGTGTCCAAGCAAGGCAAGGAGCAGTTATGCAGTATAAATGTGCAGAGTATCCCCCTATCCAAGGTAGACACAAGTACTACAGTGGCTTTTATGAAGTCTCCATACAGGAGATGAAAGCACTTAATCTGGAATTTATCTGGAATTTTATTTATTTTTATTTTTTTTATTAGTACAACAATAAACTGGAATTTAGAATTATTGATTGGTTGGAATTTGGTATACTACTGAGGAACAATTTCCACTAACAGAAGAGGAAAGCCTTTATTGTTACTGGACTGCGCCTGCATTTTTTCTTTTGGTTGAATTTGTGAGCTATTTTTGGCTTTTCATCTGTCCTTGATTTGCAGAATGTTCTCGTTTCTGTCATATTTTTATACAGTTGATTTATGTTTATTATTATTCAGAAAGTGTCTGTTGCTCTGTGTTTAAGGAGCAATGCTTTAATGATCATCAGGCAAGCTTGTCTGAGATTGTAAGATGCAAGTAAGCTTTAATAAGCATACTGTTAAAGAACTGCCAACACTGAAAGCCTTTCTGTTGTCAGGCAGAGAAAACGTACATAAATAGATAACGTACAAGACTTGGGTATTGAAATGCATATGTCAGTATTTGTAATAAAGGAAAGGATTACATTATTTTAAGAAGCTCATTACATTTGTTGGAGACTTGCAGTCATCTGCTTTACCTGTAAACTAAACAGAATGCCAGTCTGTCATGTGTGGTCCATAACCTGTGCAGTAATCCTTTAAGCAATGTATCTTGAGCTTGTTTCTTGTTTGCTTTTCATTTTTTACTCTGATCATTTTTTTCCCATGAAACAAGTAGATAGTTGTTGTCAGGCAACAGGTCTTTTTTTTGGATAAGAAACATTTTTTACAAGTGGGGGTAACACAGAGATTGCTACTTTCAGCATGTTACTTGGTACTTTAATAAAGCTGAATATAAATTATAATTAGAACTGCAGTGCAAGGATAAGTGGTTTGAGTTGAGTGCTGCTTGTTTTTCTTGTACTTGATTTTGACTGGCATTCCAGTAATGCATTTAAAAAGTAATTTATTTGTTCATGCCTCACAACCTTTGTGTTTCCATCTTGATATTAAATAAGCTGTCATGCAGCCAATGCATTGAAATATTTTTTTCTTCTACAGTTCATTTTGTCTTGATTGGACTCTCATGATGATGGTTTGGCACCCAGGGTAGCGTATTTAATTATAGTTACAGTTTTTGTGGTTTTGAGCATAGATCCTCCCCTTTCTAGTTGGCTGCACCCCTTCCTATTGACCCCACCCATTCAGCTGTCTCCTGCAGCCCCCCTTTGATTTGAAGTCACCAGCCGGAACTGCACTTACTGCAAATTTTTGTTAGTTTTTACATTATGGAGAATATGGTTATTCATCTAGAGGAGGTAGGTAGTAGCCTGGTCTATCTGACTTTGGAAATGCACAGGAAGGCTCTGAGTGTAGTTGTTTTATTGGACAGAAGGCTCCTTAATTTTCTTTGTTTTCAGTGCCCATATAAATTTGGCACACCCGTGCACTGCTGCTCATCATGCAACAGTCTTTAGCAGTGCCTTGTATAGATTCAGGCACCTACAAACTAAATTTTCACTATAAAACTACCTCTAAAATTGTACCCAGTAACCTAGTAAGTATACAGCAACCAGTCTGCATATCAAGGCACATAAAGTGTTGAGAAGCACTGCCCCATAATTTAATCTTAAATAACCTAGTCTAGCTTTTAGTCCCTAAAGCATCCTAGTAGCACACTAGCACCCATCTTGAACCACACCCCTGTAGCTCACCTGAAAAAGTCCTGATGTCATGGATATGCACTTTCCCAATTTCTCCACAGCAATTTGATATGTATGGGCATCTTGAGACTATGTAAAAATTGTACATTTAATCCTTAAAGAAACAGATACAGTAAGAGATGTATATACATGTCTCTGGAGGCAAGCTCTCAAATTCAAGCACTTTTAATAACATTCAGGTAGTCATAAATACATACGCTACTCCAACCACATGTCATATGTACCTCACACATAGACCAAAATATATGCTGAGGCACTAAATACAATCATCTCAAATGCTAATGACCTCCAAGACAGTCCTCAACCAATGATTATCCCTAGGAAACCCAAAGGCACTCATCATAAAAAACACCCAACACTACATATACCCCCCTGTAACCTCAACTAAAAAGCCCATAAGGCAAACCAACACACTGCCCAGGATTCTTGTCATAGGGGACTCCATTGTGAGACATACAAATGTCCTATTCACCTGGCTAAACAAGGAAGACGTCACTCTCAGTTGTCTAACAGGAGCCAGGATCTGCCAAGTTACACATTCACATGAGACATTACACCACAAGTACCAGCATGACTCAATCATACTCTATGTGGGTGTAAACGACCTGAAACATACCTCCCTAGACTATATGAAGACAGACACTATGGAGCTGTCGGACTATGTGTCTTGGGCTGGTATGTTTCTAGCAATGAGCAACATTCTACTTTCAGCATGGATGATGCCAAAATATGAACAAAACATGACTGACTTTAATAACTGGCTTAGCTTCTGATGTAATTCAAAGTGTGTACAATATTTGTCAGCATGGGAGAATATGGTCAACAGAACACATTGCTTTGCCAAGGATGGTTTGCACCTGTCCCCTGTAGGCTTACAAATATTGCCTAAAACTTTGTCATACCCCATACAGCCTTTTTAGGCAATGCCAAACTGATAAACCATCTAACATAGCAAAATCAACCAATGGTAGTCTAAAGGTGTTACTGCTCAATGCCAGGAGTTTAAACAAGAAGCTTGATTCCCTCCAAGCTCTCCACACCTTGGAGAATGCAGACATCTGTGCGATTACTGAGCCATGGTTTAAAGCTGTGGGGAGCACACTGGCAGTGCATGGATACAATGCCTTCCACACATTTAAACCAACAGCTGCAGAGAGCAGGACTAAAGGTGGAGGTGTCTTGATCCAAATTAATAGCAAACTTACCTGTAGACTGGTTAGACAGGATGACACAGTGGAGTTTCTCCAATCCCAAATTACTATAGACAAGGTCCCATATAATATCCTAGCAAGTTACAGGTAAACAAATATGACACTTAAAACCCATAGCTCATACCTATACCTACAGGAGAAACTCACCATTCACCTTATTACCATATTCATGGGTGACTTTAATTAACCCTCCATAGACTAGGAATCCTACACAACCCCTAACTTGCTGGCCAAAAGATTCCTGGATTTTATAAATACAAATACCCTGGACCACATAGTTCATACAACCACAGGGGGTACAACAGACCTCCCAACCATCCTGAATTACTCATTTTTTACTGAGTTTTGGGGTCCCAATAATGGGGTGCCACAATTCCCAAGTGGTACCCCTTCATTTCTGATTTTTTTTCAATTTAATTTTTAGATTTTGCACTTTTGGAGCTGATGTCCGTCTGGCTGTTTGAATAAAATGGGATCTGCGAGTGCAGAAACTGCTGCATGGAGTGAACGTACTACTGCATGGAGAGGGTTTTTTTGTGAGTACAGAAACTACTGCGCAGAGAGTTTATTTCTGCTGAAACATTTTGGGAAGGAAATGGGATGGAGTTATCCTGCTTGTGTGAAGGTACTTGCTGCTCTGGTATGACCATACGAGCCTGCTTTTTCTTTGTGAAGGTATTTTGCTGCTCTGGTATGAGCTTGCTTTTTCCATGTGATGATTTTGGTCTGATTCAAGTAGTAAATGTTGACAAGCAATGCAATTCCTCTAGAGCTGAGTTCAATTTTGATTATTTCCTGAAAGTCTGTAACTTTTTGTTCGCACCAGGAAAATATAGTTAATTCTCTGCATTGTGACTTCTCTTCAGCCAAACGTTACTGCATTTATGCTGCTGGAATGAGAGCATAATAAAATTAATGAATTGCTTATTTCCTAGTTCAATATGCTTTAGTGTACTAGCTAAATGAGCCATAGACAGCGCAGGGCCATATAACAGCTTTATCATAGAAATCTCCATCCCAGAAATAAAAGCACTTCTTCTGAAAAAGTGTCTAAAAGAAACATTTAAAAAGTGTAACCAAAAGGAATAGATTTTAAATGGAAAATTAATGCTGAAAAGTAGCCCAGAGCTTTCTTACTCTTCTAACAGCTAAACAGTCTCTGAATAATTTAAACTGTTTTTTTTTTTTTTTTTGAAATGTTGATACCTTTCTACTGGAAATTATAGCTGTGATAGGAATTAGCAAATCAGACAATTGTGCTGGATACTAAGTGCCAGTGTTTTTGCAAGCTAAAATGATGTTCCTTTTTATGGCGTATGCCTGAGGTGATTACTTGGGGGTTATCTTTTATTCTTAGTTTTTTATATCCTGTGTGCTGGTGATGACCTTCATTGTGGAAGCACAGACTAGTGATCTTGTCATCTCCATTCCCTTGTCTGTAAAGTGCATATTAAGCTGATACAATGGAAAGAAGCTCCCTGTTTCATTATACCTCATACAACATATTGCCTGTGTTATTTATTTATTTTTTTTGCTGTGTCAATTATAGCATATATACTCAGACCGCTGCATAAGAAGGAGGATTATTATAGAAGTACACTTAAGAAACATATCTGAGTTGTACCTTGCACTTCCCTGTTATTGAATCGAGAAGTGAAAGATGTAGCAAAATTTTATGCTAAGCATGAAATTGGACACAGAGAAAATACGTTGAAAAACATTATGCTCTTTGTATTATTGGCATTGTTTACTGAAAGTCTTAAGATAACTGTTTCGTGCCTACTGGAAAAATGTTCAATTAATTTAAAGTGCGCTCTGTATTATACAAGGAATTTAATTTAATAAAGTCAGGAAGGTGTATCAAAGAACGCATGTATGTTTCTTGTTTTGTGTGCAAGGGGCCTATGATTTGAAAACAGCCCAAAGGTAGCCTTTATCCACCATTGGCCAGATGCATTTTGTTTGGATGTGGTGTAGGTTTCAATGCTGTTTCAATGAATGTGAGTTTCAAGGGCAGAGAAGTTTTAATGCCAAGTCTGTTTTCATTGTGAGACAGTATTGCTTTGTTTAGCAGATATCTATTAGTGTTTGTTCATTGTGCTATAAAATGTAAAAGTAAAATCCAAATCATTGTAGAAGTAAAGCAGTATATGCAAACATTAGTATTTATGGTAAATGGGGTGATGTAGCCAGAAAATGGGACATAGGAATGGCTGCAGGAGGACTCTGGTACCATATTTTGTTTGTCTGTTCTTCAGTTTGTATTTGAAAGTTGGTATCCCATAATTCTGTCAGAGAGGGCGGGGTTACATAATTATGTATGCAAATTTTACATTAATCAGCGTACAGATTTGTACCTATTTTTCATGGTCTTTGTCCAGATTTTTGATGTTTCCATGTTGAAAGGTATGGGGTTCAAACATATTGGACCTGGTACTCACAAATATGGGAGAACAATACAACCCCCCAGCACAGTGTCCTTTTGGTAAGGTCAAAACACAAAGCTGTCTGCTTTGAAATAAAAATCAATTCTTTAAACCCAGTAAACCCCATAACAGTTGTGAAGTATTCCAGGGAAATATCCTATTATTAAGCAAAGGCTGTCAAAATTCCATTCCCCTCCCAACCTAGAAAACACTGCAGCCTATGCTAAGTTGTTCACAGAAAACATGTATAACCATGTAAATAGTTGCACAGAGGCTGATGTGCCTACAAGACGTAAGGCCAAAACAAACTCCAAAAACAAACCACCCTGGTTGAACAAAATTAAACAGGTTGTACAACAAAATTACAAAAAAGTCATAGCTAAAATTAGGAAGTGCAATACCTAAAAGATAAAAACTTTCTCATTAAGCTGAATTTAAAGACTAGAAGGCTAATTAAGTCTAACAAAAAGAATTTTGAGGTAAAGATAGCCTGCTAGGCAAAGAACAACAATAACGCTTTGTTTAGCTAAGTCTAACAACTCAAAGGCAGCTCACCATAGTGGGTAGAACTCGTAAACACAGACTGATGGAGATGGGAGTTATAGCAAATCCACTCCAACATTAAGGCTAACACCGATAAATGACTGGTGCCACTGCTTAATCATCAGTCCCAAGAAAAGCAAAATAGTACCTTTTGGAAAATCAGCCACCCTAGGACACTACCTCATTGATTAAATACCCCTAAAACTTGATCTAGTAGTTAGGTATTTGGGCATGTATGTAGATAGTAAGCAGGTTTTTGATGAATGTGTCTAGGGTGGTAAGAAAATCATTCTGGATCCATGGAAATCATTGCAACCACTACCTTTGGCCATCATCATACCCATCACTGAGTACAACATCGCACTGGTATGCACCTGGTCAGGCATATAAAATAACTGAATATCCACAGAGGTGCCACATAAAAAGAATACACAGCATAAACCACATGTCCTATGTAGACTACCTCAAAGCCCTAGTGCTGAGAGAGCAGCTCTATGTCTGGAATATCCCTGGATCTTGCTCTGTAGGACCTTTTGTATATCCACTAAATGAACAGCACCTCCCAAGGGCAGCTGATAAATCATGCCCAAGCTTGTATACACATCTTAAAAAAATCTCTGAGAAACAGAAACTCATGGGATACATTTCAGATGCATGACTTGGCTTATAAAAGTCCCGGTGGTCATTAGCCTAGTATATGCCTATGAATCTATGAACTTATAAAATAAACTGCATCAATGGCATTTCCCTTTCAACATTCCAAAACCACTTCAGTCAGGCTTCAATTGCCCAAGGAGCTGATCAACCTGATCAGCAAACTCTTACTTCTTGGCTTAATGCATTTAATTCTTAGCGGGCAGAAGCATGGCTGGCTCATGTAGTGCCTGGTGCTGGACCCTGGCATAACAACCTACCCCCCTCAGCTCTTTAAGTGAAATGCAAGCAGAAACAAAAACAAAAAACAAAAAAGGACTTCAGCTGTCACCGTAGAAAGCCATTTGCAACATTTGTAGCAGCTGAACTACTACAGATTCACAACCTGCAGCTCTTTCATTGAAGAGCAAAAAAAACAACTTCTGGTTTGACTGTAACAAAATAATTGCTACTTTTGTAGCAATCTGCTTTCTACAGCCGCATCCCTGTTCCCCCCATGCCCCCAAGCTTTTCATTTGAAGAGCAAACAAATAAAACAAACAAAAAAAGACTTCTGCTTTAAAAATATGTAGCACCTTACTACAACCTAACACGCACACAGAAAACCCAGTACAGAAAAAAGAATGCAAGAAATGCACTCTCTGGTAACTCCCCTAACACTCTCTGCCCAGGATAGCTGCCTCTTCGACCCTCACTTACTACATTACTGTTGTCACGGATACAGTTTCTCCCCACCCTCCTGCTGCTTCATGTAAGAATATTAGTATCTCAGTAACACACACTTGTCCTGACACACTCACTAGAAACAAACACCCCATACTAGGTTGTAATCTTGTCTAACACTGTATGACAATCCTTCTCGAGTCATTCAATCTCTCTTCTAATCATTTCATAGTTTTTGTCCCATGGATGAGGTGGATGTGCTGCTTCTTAATGTCTGGCACCTTCCAGCTAAACCTCCATCTAGTTCATCTAATGGCAGTGAGCATGATACACACTGGATCACTTGCGTCTGTCCTTTCTTACAAAATCTGTAGATTTATGCTACTCTCTGCTAAAGACTGAACACTACTGTGTCCCACTGCAATGGAAAAAAGAGAAGACTTATTATCCATCTCCCATGCTAATAAAATACTGCTCAATTAATCCGCTACCACCTCTGCAATAGAGTAATTATCTAAGACACCCCATACCAACTTCACTCAGTAACCGGCAATGTACTAGTCAGAGCAAGGAACTCACTACCATCCATTAAATAGGTTTTCATTGTCCTGACAGCCACACTAGGGGGCTATACACTAAATTCAGGGGCAGCTAGTTAGCTACCTTAGAAAGACAGCCACCAGCACATGCTTGTCTCATCCCCCAATAACATAAGCCCACCTAACAGCACCCATCTCCCCTGCATCCATGCTTATAGTATGCAGTGTTGCATTTGCCACCCTAGACACTTTTACTGTATACAACTCATACAGTGCACCTCCCACTAACTACTCTTGTACCTCCCATCTTGCACTGCCACTTCCCCTCCTTTACCTAAATTACCACCCTCTCACCTAACAACCTCCCAGGACTAGCACTCATCTTCCTTACCCAAAATGTCTTGTACTTAACTAACAACACATTCTACAACACCAGTTCTTTTATGGCTACACTATATATAAATATATATATATATATATATATATATATATATATATATATATATATATATATATATAATGATTCCAGCTCTGACTTTACAGCTGTGTTCACAGTATTTTGCTGTTTTATATATTTTTAGCCATAAACAAAGGTTCTCTCAATAACCAACTTCACAATATTTTTGGTTTCACTATTATACTTTTGCAGGTATCTTTTCAATTTTCTACTGTAACTTTCTGGTTGTGGCTAAAATGGGTCCAGAAAGGATGAATCCACCCTACCAGTCAAGAAACCTAACTAAATAAAAGCATAGTTATTGTTTATTGTCCACTTCCTATTACCACAGTAGCAACTGAATACCTTTTCAGCACCATTTTTAACCAAACCACAGGAAAAATACTATCTTGTCAAGCAATATTTAACCTTCTCTGAAATGCCATCCCAAAAAAAAGAATAGAGAAAGAGTGAGAGAGCAAATAGACAGCATCCTCAGAATTCAATACATCAAAACTAAAATTGATCCAACTACACCCTGGGCCCACCTCTCCATCCTTGACTTTCATTTGTTTATTAATCACTACACCTTCCCTAAACCTATCTTTAACAAAAGTAACTAAAATCCCAGGAATAGTCTAAGCATTTAGATCTTTTAGACTTAATAATGTGTTCTCCCTTTCTGACAGATTTGTTACTCACTACTTGGTCTTGTATGACAGCAAAAAGTTACTACAACAGAGGTATTTATTTATTTATTTAGATTTGTTAACCAGATAGTGTCTGACTGGATTGAAAAAAAAAACGTTTTCAGGGGAGACCCGGGGAGAAAAGCTCCACAACAAAAAGAACGTTATTAAGGTACAAGCAGTAAACTTAGTTTAAGTAGTACATTGCTAATAATATGTAAATGAGCTTAACAAAAATATTATAGCAACATATAACAACAGAAATACAACATAAACATGCATGTTTCAGACCTACAGGAATACTTTTTTTTTTTTTTTTTTTTTTTTACAATATATATGAGGTATATAAGTCATGTAGCTTTACAAGGTGAGTCACTTTTGAAAGACCAAAATTGGTCATATAGATGTTCATCGTGTTACACTGCTGCAGTCATTACACTTGGGTTATCCTGCCATCAGGCAGTTCCCCAGTTGGCCTGAGTTCCAAAGTCTTGGTCCGGTTACGGTTGCTGTCACCTCCTCCCTGATGTCAGTGCGACAGGGGTATATAAGATGCAGCCAACTCCATTTTCTTCAGTCTTTTCTTGCCTCGCGGTGCCCAAAGCAAAAGCAGTTCGCAAGTGCTGGTCGGCCTGGTCCTGAGATTTTCATTCCGAATCCAGAACCAAAGTCTTCTACAAAGCTAAGTACCCCATTGGGGAAACTTTTTCTTGCCTCAGACCGATGTCAGTAAAAGTTAATAACTGTATTTCTTGTGGGAAGCAAATACCTCATAAGGATTTCCATTTTTATTTTATCCCATGCCTAGGCCCAGACCACGACATCACTGGTTGTCGGTTTTGTGCTAGGTTTAACAAGCGCACTATTAAACGTTGGTTTGATTTTGCCCGACATTATTTTGGCAGAAAATTCAATTACACCATGCTGTCGGAACTTCCGATGACCGGCATACATAAAAAGCGCAAAGACAAGGATAGGCATCCGAGGCCCAAAACTGACGACGAAGTCTCTTCCATGCCAGATGCCGGTTCTCCGGTTTTCAGCGAGGCACCTTCGCAGCCCCTGACGACTGCTTCTTTAGAACCACAGGCCGCCTCCGACTCCCACGTGGAGATGGCTAGGCCTTTGGACACACAAGATTTTCAGCCTACCGAACCTAACCCTACAGAAGGATCTGGAGTAGATGAACAACCCGTAGCTTCAGAGGGTGTTTTCAGACCTACTCAGTTAAGCATTAGATCTTCTGCTAAGTCTAAACCTCCTTTAAAAACAAAGAAACAAATACAGTATTTTCCAGGACAGGCCTCCATGCCTAAGAAACAAATGCTCAAAATGGCCGAAGACCTAATCGTTCTGATCAGGGGGCCCCATCCCCCTCCTGATAAAAGGCCTAGACAGGATGCAGACTATGACTCATCTGACCAGGTATCCTTCTCTTCAGATTCATCCTCAGACCCAGGATACTCATTACCCCCTTATGAGGATTCTGATGCTGAGGAATCAATACCTTCAGCCTCTCCACCTGAGGACTACTCCTTTGGGGAAACCTTACATACCATGAGGGTACTCCTTTGGGAAAACCTTACATACCATGAGGGAGCATTTCCATTGGGAAGGCCAGGATTACTCAGAATCTAAGAAAAGGCTCAGACACTTCCTTTTATTACCTCAACACAGACCCCCTTGCTATTCTGCCAGTGTTAGATATTGTGGATGATGTGTATACTGAATCCAGCTTAAATCCTGATTCTTTACCTCCAGCCCAGTTAAGCCTGACAGATACTACAGAGTCCCTGACTCTCACAAATTTCTTTATAAAAGCCCTGTTGCTGACCCTGAAACTATTTATCAGGGAACTAAAGGGGTTAAGGCCTCATCAGCAAAGAATCCAGTCCCCTCTGACAGAGATTCCAGAGCATTAGACAGATGGGGGAAGAAAGTATATACATCTGCAACTTTAGCAATGAGGGCCTTAAATTGCCAGTTTCACATGCTAAAATATCAGCAATTTTTGATGTCTCAGTTGAAACAAAAAATGCTTCCAGAATCAGATCCTCCTAATTTTAAGGAAATGCAGGATTTATTGCATGCAGCTGAACAAGTGGGAGAACATACTTTGCAATGTGGTTTTGATTCTTTAGAGGCCTCCTGTAGAGCAGCAGTTACAGGTTCTGTCATTAGAAGACATGCTTGGTTAAAAGAACATACATTACCAGATCATGTTAAAGCAAAATTATTAGATGCACCTTTGCAGCAGGATGTGTTATTTGGAGTTAAGGCAGAAGAGGTATTAAAGAAAATGGAGGATAAGGCAAAATCTATGCAAACAGTGAAGGATTTCTTACAGGTTCAGCCTCCTCGATTTAGCAGTAATTGGCCAACAAAGAATTGGTCCTTTCCAGTTACAGACAGACCTCAAAGGGGCAGATACAGACGTCCAAGAGGTAGAGATCAACCACAAGGTCCTTACAGGCCTCAACAATGGGGTGCATCAGGCATGAAAGAAGGGGAAGACAGGCCCCAACCATATAAAAAACAGCCCCAGTGACTTCCCACTGCAGCTGCCAAACAGTTCTCTCTTGGCAGCCCCTTTGGGAAGAAAACTGGCACTTTTCTATCACAATTGGCATATGATCACCAAAGACAAATGGGTTCTCAACATTGTATCTCAAGGTTACAGGTTCCTCTTTCACACTCTGCCAAGGTTAAAAGGAATTCCAAATCTGCCACCAAATCAATGGGCAGAGTCCCAAAAACAAATTACAGCACTTATGGACTTGAGAGCTATTCAAAAGGTACCACCACAGGAGCAAGGACAAGGATTTTACTCAAGACTCTTTCTGGTTCCCAGAAAGGACAAAGACTGGAGGCCCATTCTAGATCTTTCTTCTCTAAACACTTACCTGGATGTTCCTAAATTCAAAATGTTGACACTACAGCAGCTACTTCCCATGCTGGGCAAGAAAGCTTGGCTCGTAACCTTGGACCTCAAAGAGGCATACCTGCATGTCCCTATCAGACAAAACTGCAGAAGATACCTCAGATTCATAGCTGGTTCAATGCACTACCAATTCTCTGCACTACCCTTTGGCTTATCTACTGTGCCCAGGGTCTTCACAAAGTGCCTGGCACCAGTAATTGCATTTTGCAGACAGAAAGGAATTCAAATTTATCCATACCTGGACGACTGCCTGATTCAAGCAGAGAGCAAGGACATTCTTCTAAAGCATCTGGCTTTTGTAAAAAAGTTATTAAGTTGCCTAGGGTACACAGTAAACAAAAAGAAATCAAAACTAGTGCCCTCACAAGAGATAATATTCCTGGGTGCCAGCTTGAATACAATGGCCCAGATGGCTTATCTCATGCCAGACAAGCAAGAACAACTGACTCAATATTTTCAATTGATGGCAACAAGAACCCAACTCCATGCAAGAAAAATTCTGCAGGCCTTGGGTTACATGGCATCTTGCATACTACTAATTCCATATGCCAGACTGCATATGAGGAAACTACAATGGTACCTAAAGAGTGTCTGGTCTCAACACTGTCAAAGTTTGGAAACAGTTATACCACTAATTCCTTGCCTTCAACAGGAGTTTCGATGGTGGGCTCAAGGTTGTCACCTCAACAAGGGACAGCCTTTCACTCAACCCACAGCCAGGCAAACACTGACAACAGATGCATCGGATTACGCCTGGGGAGCACACATGGCAGGAAAATGTATTCAGGGCAAGTGGGCCGCAGAACAAAGGCATCTTCACATCAATCAAAAAGAGATGCTAGCTGTACAAAATGCCCTTATAGCTTTCAAGGGCCTTCTGCATCCAGGACAACTACTACTAAAGACGGACAACACCACAGTTATGTGGTACGTAAACAAGCAAGGGGGCACTCACTCTTATCCCCTCTGCAGACAAGCCATGACCTTGTGGAACACAGCTCTAACCTCTCAAGTTCATCTGCAAGCACAATTCCTGCCAGGAGAGAAAAACACACTGGCAGATGACTTAAGCAGAAACATAATGGATCCCCACGAATGGGAATTGAACCCACAAATATTCAGAATGATAACACAAAAATGGTGGAGCCTGGACATAGATCTGTTTGCATCCCCAATGAACTGCCAGCTACAGAAATTCTGCACAAGGACTTACCATCCACAAGCATGGAAAGTGGATGCCCTCTCATTCAGCTGGAAAAACCTACATGTATATGCTTTCCCACCACTACCTCTCCTTCCAAAGGGACTCATAAAAGCCAGGCAAGAAGAGCCAAAGATGATCCTGATTGCCCCAGACTGGCCACGCCAGCACTGGTACCCAATAACTTAGCACAAGGACCACCCTGGATTTTGCCTCAAATCCCACATCTTCTGACTCAACACAACAATCAGATACTTCACAGCCAGCTAAAGACTTTAAACCTGGCTGCATGGAAGATTTCTTAGTCAAGCAAGCAATGCCTCTCTCCAAAGCTGTTATGGATGTCATTCTGGAGGCCAGAAGGCCTAGTACCAGGAAAGTCTATTTGGATAAATGGAAGAAATTCTGTGCCTGGAACCAGGCTCACAGCCTTGACCCTCTTGTCCCAAATATTCCTCAGATACTACAATATTTAACTGAGATGCTAGACAAAGGCCTCTCCTATTCATCCATCAAGATCCACGCCTCTGCCATCTCTGCTCATTACAACATGGATCCACCAATTTTCTCTAATCCCTTGCTAAAACAGTACCTCAGAGGGGCTAAAAACATAAGACTGCCCCGTAGAACACCAACTCCAACTTGGGACCTCAACTTTGTGTTGGAAAAATTAACTTTACCTCCTTTTGAGCCAGCTAACACATGAGATTTAAAATATATCTCTTGGAAAACTGCTCTGCTCCTGGCAATAACATCAGCACGAAGAGTTTCAGAATTACAGGCACTAATGGCAGTGGAACCTTTCATCATTTTCCACCAAGACAGGGTGTCTTTAAGAACTAACCCTACTTTTATGCCAAAGGTGGTATCAAGTGTGGCTCTAAACCAAACTATTCACTTGCCAACTTTTTATCCAGATCCACAGAACAAAGGGGAGAGTCTACTGCATTCTTTGGACATACACAGGCAGTTATGCTTTTACTTGGACAAAACCAAAGCTTTCAGAAAAACTGAGCATTTATTGATAGCATATGCTGCAGGAGCACAGGGAAAAGCCATTTCAAAACAGACTATTTCAAAATGGATAGCTCACTGTATAGGTTTCTGCTATACACACCATGGGAAACCTGTACCTAACAGCATTAGATCTCACTCCACCAGGGTAACAGCCACTTCAACTGCCTACCACAGAGGAGTACCTACCAAGGACATTTTAGAAGCAGCAACTTGGAGTTCTGTACATGCCTTCACCAAGCATTACCATCTGTCTCTATATTCTAAATCCAGAGCTGGCTTTGCCACTGCAGTGCTGCAGGGCCTTATAGCCACCCCTAATGCCTTACAGAACCAGCCACCCTACCTCAGCTTTGGGATTCTACCCAAGTGTAATGACTGCAGCAGTGTAACACGATGAACATAGTACAGTTTTGTACCTACCATAAATGTAGATGTTCGAGTGTATACCAGGTTACCCTCCCTCCTTCCCATCTTACTTGCTGGTACATACCTATGTCTTCCACCCTTTACTACCTATGTATTTGCTGGTAACTGAAGGTTGTTGATTGCTTTTCTTATGTATGTTTTATTAGCAATTTGAATTGCCTACCTTTTGGGGGCATCTGACATCTGGGGCAAGAAAAACTGAAGAAAATGGCGTCAGCTGCATCTTATATACCCCTGTTGCACTGACGTCAGGTAGAAGGCGACAGCAACTGACGCCGGACCAAGACTTTGGAACTCAGGCCGACTGGGGAACGGCCTGACAGCAGGATAACCCAAGTGTATTGACTGCAGCAGTGTATACACTCGAACATCTACATTTATGGTAGGTACAAAACTGTCCTTTTTCAAGTAAGGTCATCTGAAGGAACAAAGATTAATAAAGAAAAGACAGATAGTGGGATAGCCCTATGTGGGATGAGCACTATTTGGGCTATCATGTGTGAGATGAGTGGGAAAAAATAGGAAGAATATTAGTTGGGAGCAATACAGGGGCATAGCCAATTATCATTTAAATAGTCTTTCAGGGTAGTTTTAAATGTGGACAGGTTGGGGGTTTTAGTTATCTGTTGAGGAAGGGTGTTCTAATCTTTGGCTATTTTATAGGAGTAGATGGAGTATTGATCCACTGCAGGACAAATACTTTCCCTTTTGAACCACCAAAATAAAAGATTTCATCTGTACTATGAGAGCAACTTGGTTCTCAGCTCAGCTTCCAGTTGAATAGATTTTCATACATAGCCAGTGTTAGGCATCACAAAACCCACAACTGCGGGGGGCCCCCAAATCTATCACTGCAGATAAGGACCCCCACTGGCATGCAGCCGTCAAGATTCAGCAATCAAGTATCAAGGTTTCAGCTGGAAAATTGTAACTAAGAGAGTGCGCTTTGTGTTTGCATTTTTTTCCCTTGTACTTCCTCCTGACTCAGTAGGAGACGTTTTCAAAAGCAGCAATCCACCAGGTCAGCTATAGGACCTTATTGGCTGCAGCCTGGAAAGTTTTTTTTTTTTAATGGCATAGATGTAAGGAAAGTACCTGATTGGTCCAGACAAGAGTGTGTACCTTGCTGTGGTACAGAGGCCTGAAATGTAACATTCGTACTAAATGCCAGTCAGTGTGTGTGTGTGTGTGTGCCTTGATGTACTAATAGTGGCCCTACAAGTATTTGTAATGGTCTGAGTGCACTAACACTTTTGTACAGTGATCATTACAAGAGTGGTGGGAGGAGCTTGACAGGGAAGGGTTGTAGCAGCAACATGGTCCTTCCTTACACCCTCCTGAGTATGCCCCCCCCGAATTTAAATTTGCTGGTGGCCCCCAAAATACTAGCACTGGCCCTGTTTACCTGACTTGGTGGTAAAATAACTCATTAACTAGTACTGCAATGCACAAAGCTATGTTTTTTTTTTTTTCTGTTGTCCACACAATATGTGTTTCCAGTTTAAACATGTAAACATTTCTGTCAGATTTTTCCACAAAATGACATTTCTCTGTTAGGTGATTGAGGAAGTTACTATCAGGTAGAATTCGGCCTACCATATCATGGAGCTGACTATGAAGCAGCAGAAGCAATTAACATGCGCACTGTAAAATAACATTAGCAAACTGAATAGACATGTTAACTCCAGTCATTGTCACTAGATAGAATACATAACTGTTATTTTGAAATTCTTGGACAGGTTATAAAATGGTAAGATCTGAAAGCAGTAAGTCCAGTTAGGTCACCATTGGGATCTCATTGAGTTGCATATCTATGACACAGATGACACTCGCGTACAGTACCACAGTGTCAAGGTGATGATAAATGTCCAGGATAAATGTCCAGGATGATGTGTGATTAATGTACATATACAAAGAGTGAGAGGGAGGATCATTCATAAAATGAGACACATGATGCAGCCTGAGCAGCATCCTACTGTAACCAAGATGCCACATGACTTAATTAGATATTGGTGTCATTCTAAGGGGGGCCAGTATTTAGCAGCCTGGGGTGAGATGATTAATAGCCCTAACTGTTTTGCTAGAGATGGCCTTTACCTCTCTACTCATGCTCTTCAAATATTGACCAAAACTCTTTCTATCGCTATAGGCGAGGTCAGATTCCTCAAAGTACCAACTTAGTCAAACAAAGTCAAGACTATATAAAAGTAGCTCTGTTCAACACTGGGAACCCTAAATAAAAAGCTGTACTCTCTACAAGCCTCGCTGATTCTCCAAAATATACATCTACATCTACATCATTATTGAAACATGGTTTCCATATAGCACTCTTTCAGTGTTCAGTTTCAATGCCTGCCTCTCATTCAGTCCCATCTCAAAAAAAGACCACAGACCGGATTCATAAAACTTTGGTGCATCATAGTAAGTAAATTTGCATGACAAGCAGCCACCTGTACTGCGTGTGCGATTCAGAAAACAAAGCAACATGTTGCAGCAAACTAAAATAGCATGGTAGCCCATGCTATATGCTAATGACTGTGTAATGAAGCAAAGACTATAAGCATGAGGCAAAAAAAAACATGGAGCAGTGATTCAGAAATGTTTTACCACAGAGCAGCAACACTACAACTAACTTTGATTTGTACATGAACAAATGCTCATGTTGAAGAAGTATAAGGCAATGAGTAATTTTAGGGGTTGCCACAGTTATTTCAAATTTGTTATCTGTAAGTCACTCTTATAGCAGCATGGCAGGTAATGATGCATGATTTCACACAAAGAGGAGCTGAGTCTTCTGATCTCGCTTAATATTTCATGCCCTCCATGAGAATAATATACTGTATCAGTATCATGTGGACAGGGAAACCATACAGGAATGTGGACGTGTGTTGGTCTGATATGCAGCTCTGTGGTAGGTGTGGAATACCCATTCCAGTGGATACTAAAGTATGTGTGACTTTAAGTATATTAGCTAAAGGAACATTTCAATTAACCACTAGGGACACATTGGGCATAGCTCATGCCTATGCCTTGAGAATACAGCACAAGTTCCTCAATGCCATAATTTAGCAAGTGGGGAGAACATATGTTGTTCCCATGTACTCCAGAGGAGAGAACAAACACCATATGGGACTTCAGTGGTATAGCTCTGAGGTCATTGGGGTAACAGACTGTACCCACATTGAAATAAAGGCACCACCTAGTGAAAATAGAAGGAAGTACATGAACCAGAAAGGATATAACTCCATTTATTGTCAGGTGGTCTGTAATGCAAAAGGTATCTGCTACAATGTGTGCAGCCATGCAGGCAGTTTCCACGACTCCCACAAATGGCCCTCATGGTATCTCTATCAACTGTTTGTGAGCTGTGATTTCCAACAAGGCCATCTTGTAGGTGATTTTGGATATTCCTTGGAACCGTAGCTAATGACAGTAATTAGACTGAACACAGTTACAACCATGCCCTATCACAATCTAAAACATCACAGAATGTGTTTGGGCTACTGAAGACTGCTGTCTGGATACATCAGATGATGCCTTGCAGTATGATATTCCCACATGTGCAAAGATAATTACCATCTGTGCTACATTACAAAATATTATACTAAGGAAACAGTTACAGCACATGGTCACATACAGGGACCATAGTTCCCAGTACCACGAGCAGAAGCCTCAGAATTGCTCTTGGTTTGGCTACTTCACCTGAGAGTTGAGAATCTGCTGCATCTAAAGCCATCCTCTGCTAAGAGAACAAAAACAAGAATCATTTTGTACTTCTGCTAATTATTTTTACTGTATTTCATAAAAATCCTGTATTATTTGTTACATTTCTTGCACCTTAGTAGTGTCTCAAAGCTGAATGACTTCCACTACTGATGTAGCACTTATTTACATTGTGGCTGCTAGTTTTACAGGACTCTAGTATCTAAATTGTGTGGTTTCCCTGCAATTGTGCTCTAAACATAGCATTTTTACATTACAAGCGTGTTCTGACTGCACTCTTGTGGCAGAAGTGTCCTGTAGCAAACCTGAGTTGAGGGCTGCTGGCTGAAAGCTTATTGTGCGTTTTCCAGTTTGGTCTGCAGGCCTTGCTGTTGTAAAACTTGTTTTTCTGGTTTTGTATAAGCCCAGTGTTTTGCATGGGTTTGTGCTCGATTCCTCCTATCTGCTCTTGGTTGGTTCAGCTACTTCACTTGAGAGTTACAGAGAATCTGCTGCGATAATACTTTGTGTCTGCTAGTCTTACATGGTTCTAGTATCTAGATTGTGTTGTTTCCCTTCACATAAACTCTAAAATGAGAATTATTACATTAAGAGGGTTTTCTGACTGTACTCTTGTGGCAGAAGTGTGCTGTAATCTTTAGGTCCTGCTGCTGTAAAAGTTGTTTTTCTGTTGTACCCTGTATAGTTGCAAACACTTTCAAGTTAAAACCTTCCTTAGAATAACTAGCTCTGTAACCTTTCCCAGTCCCCCTGCTGCTCTAGGAGCATCTGGATTGCATGCAGAGCAGCATCACCCTGTTGAACAGCTGTAGTTCACTTTATCTATAGAATCCATTCTTTGTTCATGTGTTATTATCCCAGTCCAGTTAAATCTATGCACTCTTCTCTCTGGTTAAACCCATTGTAAAAAATCTGAATCTATAGATAGGGATTTTCCTTCTCTGTGGTCAGCCGGGTGGATATTGGCATCCTGAGGCAATATACCAGTTGTCTAATGTACTACTGATAACCACTTAATCCTAAAACAAACAAACACATTATGTGAGAGATGTAGTTACATTATAAAAATTGGGACATGGATCTTACAAACTGACAAATCAAATGGCAGACTGTCAGGACAAGTACATCATTTCCCTTACTAAATAAAGTCTTGACACATAAACCCACATATGTGGAGGTACTCACAAGTAACTGACCAAAACCTCAGAGGCCTCCTGTATGCTGCCATCAAATACTACAGGCAAACAAAACCAAGTCAACCCCAAGCACTACATGTAAAAATACACATCACAGTGTCTCCATAAGCAAACCCCCTAAGGCAAAACATCACACATCCCAACATCCTGGTCATAGAAGACTCCATCATGAGAAACATGGATGCCACTCTTGACAGGTTGGATAAAGAGAGGGTTGCAGTCAGTTGCCTGCCGGGGCAAGGATTCACCAGATCACGCAGGCACTCAGGTCACTCAATTGCAAGTACCATTATGACTCAGTCGTAGTCCATGTGACTGTGAATGACTTGAGATGTACCTCCCTGGACTACATGAAGAAAGACATGGGGGACCTCTCTGAATACATGTTGCAGGTGGCTATGAGCCTCACATTAGCAGCATTCTTCCCTCAACAAGAATGATAGCACAATACAAACAGAAAAGTATTTAATTCCATAACTGGCTTAGCTACACATTCCAAGGGGTTCCAGTATTTGTCTACCTGGGATGGCATGATCAACAGACCACATTGTTTTGCTAGAAATGGTCTGCTGCTGCTGCAAGGCTTTCAAATACTGGCCAAGGCAGTAGCCACTCCCATAGTGCATGTTTTAGGCAGTGCTAAACCAACAAACCTAGCAATCTAACAATTTTTTCTAATGCCAAGCTGAAGTTACTACTGCTTAGTGCTAGGAGCCTTAACAAGAAACTGCACTCCCAGTAAGCTCTCCCTGCCTTGGAGAATGCAGATGTCTGTGCAGTTACAGAGACATGGTTCAAGGCTGCAGAAAGCACCCATGCAGTGCAAGGATACAATGCCTATCACACATTCAGACCACCCTCTGAAAAGGAAAACATGAAAGGAGGAGGTGTTTCCATTTACATAAAAAAACAACCACACCTCAAGATTGTTCAAGCAGGATGACTCACTTGAGCTACTCCATGTTCAGATGTCCATAGGCAAAATCCTCCACCATATCATCACTAGCTACAGGTCCCCAACCATGAAAACCACTCTGCATACCTGAAGTTACTAGAATCACTTACCATTCAGCGCAGCACACTACTCCTGGAAAATTTTAACTACCCCTCCATAAACTAGGAAACATACATGCCCACAAAAATGCACACTCACAGATTCCTGAACTTTTTCAGCTGGAACAGCTGGTCTGCACTCCCACTAGGGGCTCAAATATCCATAATATAGTACTCACAAACATGGGGGAGTGTTGCAACCCCCCCTAGCGTAATGTCTTCATTGGTATAATGAGATCATAAAGCAGTCTCCTTTGAAATAAATGTAATGTTAAAACCCACATCAAACTCTAAAACCCTAAAGAATTTTTCTAAGGCAAATTACTTTCTATTAAGTGATAGCATAGGTAATTTTAAAGCTCCCCTGGCTCTGAAAACACAGAGGCCTATGCAAAAGTGTACAAAAATGCTCTGTACAACCACTTAAACTACTGCATAGAAATGACAGTACCTGACCAAGCTAAACCCAGGTCTATCAGGGAAAAAAAAGTCACCCTGCTAGACCCTTGGTATAAATAGACTAAACAACAGAAGGAAGAAATTAATGTCTAGAAGTAAGAGGGAGGTGGACAATAGAGGAAATATTCCTCATTACCTTCAACAGGCAAATAAGGGAACTAGAAAAAAAATCAAACTGCACCAAAGCTCACACACCAAAAAGGTTGAATAAAAAAGAAACAAACAGTATGTGAGTGCTTTCACAACTAACCAAGCCGCTTCATCAGACAAAATTAAAATGTTCAATAATATTTAAATAGCATTTAAATAACAACTGGCAACCTATCAGGTAACATCAATTAACGTAGTCATTCACTGTATTAAATTCAAATTGACTAACCAAATAACTCTATAGAAGCTTAGTATAAATAAAATAGAATGCATGAAGTTCATGTCTACTAAATGACATACTGCAACTGAGTTGCACTATCAAATATATGTATATATAAAAAGTTAAAAACATTAGTAACCATACGTAAAAACATATACTATAGTAACATTTAAAATTAAATAAAAACATATAAGCTGACATAAAAAGCTATGCTTAATATAGGCAGTAATGAAATCAAAAACGTGGTGCATTTATAATTGTCATCTTAGTAATAGATATACAATCAATAGATGCAATCAAATCATTCTTATAGTATATCTAAATCACTTGTTTATGCTGCAATGCAAAAAACAATAACATATATAAATATCTAATAACATTAATGTTTCAAAGAACATGCTCTAAGAAAAGGTTTAAGGGAAGCAACGCCATTTAAACCCAGAGGTTCCTCAGCGTTTAACAACAGAATCCATTCTTGTTCAATACTCTGTGCATTTCTCAATATCTCCCCCTCTAATGTTAGGATACATCACTTGTATTCCAAAGAATTTAAATGTGTGTCGGGGCTGTGAAGCTTACATGACTAGCTAATGCACTATATTCTTTCTTATTCTTGATATCCCTGATGTGTTCAAGGATCCTGTCTTTAATCATTCTATTGGTTTTGCCCACATAGAATGAGTGGCACGTCACACAAAAGGAAAAGTATACCACATGGGTAGTTCGACAATTAGCAAAACACTTACTCTTAATAGTAAAGCCTAAGGTGGGATGGGTATAACAATGCTCGTGTGTATATATTGAAATGCCAAATGTCTACAGGAAAAAGTGCCTAGTCATGTCTTCAAAAGCTAAAACAAGACTAAAATAGCCTTCCAAGCAAAGGATAACCACAAAGCATTTTCAGTTATGTCCAAAATCTTAAATGAAACACTCAGTAATGTGCTGAGATGGCTGTAAATGTTAGTGCCTATACTCAGCCTGAAGAAACCTGTTGGCCAATAAATTCAACCCAAATTTCATCCCCTCATCATCTCTGGTCACTCCCCATGAAATACCCCCTATCATTCCTTTGCCTGTTATCAAAAAATAAGAGATGTTACTGCATTCTCCAAAGCTAGAAACATGGCATCAGTGGGGCCTGACAGAATAACACGGTGCTTATTAAATAGCTTGAAACATGACCTAGCAGATCCACTCAGATCTCTAGTTAACTACAGTCTCCAGACAGGCTTTGTCCCAATACAGTGAAGGACAGCAACATTCATCCCTCTGCACAAGGAGGGACCATCAATGAACACAGGAAACTACCTACCCATAAGTCTGACTAGCCACATATGCAAGGCTAATCATGGACCTAGACAACCTAACAAAGACATAGGAAATCTCCATACTCTAGACCTGACCCAGTTTTGGCTTCATCAAAGGCAGGTTGTGCCTGCTCAATCTGATGGACTTCTTTTAGGAAGTCACCAAGGCCATGGATGACAGTAAGTTAGTGCAAACTACCTATCTTGACCTGGTCATGAGATTTGATGGCATACCCCACTTGGATATTATAGATAAATTCACAAAACTGAGCATAAACCTTTAAGTGATCAGATGGATAGCCAAATGGCTCACAGATAGGACTCATGTTATTAGAGAGGGGGAATCCACATCCAGCAAGAGGCCAGCCACCAGTGAAGTATCACAAGGCTTAGTGTTGGGCCCCCTTCTGTTTGGAATAAACTTCACAGATGTTAAGACATGTAGGTGGCTTAGGCTGACCAGGTCTGCTGATGACTGCAAGTTGTTGACCATAACTGACTTCCCATATGATGTTGATATCCTACAGAAAAAAACTGAGACAGGACAATGATTGGTGTCAGAGCCATGGCTTCAAACTAAATACAAAGAAGTGCATAATAATACCCTTTGGAATATCAAATACCCCTGTGAATTACATCGATAGCACCTCCCTAAAAGTGAAAACAGTGACTAGAGATCAGGGTACTGAGATAGATAGTAATTTGAACTTTCATCACCATGTGTCCATTGTGGTGAGGAAATCCTTCTTTGTGGCTCAGTTTATAAGTAAAGGCATGGAATCCATATCTAAGAATGTCATAGTACTACTGTACTCAGCCCTCATTAGACCAATAATCGAATACAATGCACCCTTCAGCGTGTACCTCTCCAAGCACCTGCAACAGTTGGAGCATCCTCAGAGGTTTCTCACCAAAGAAATACAGGGTATAAACATGTCATATGCAAACCAGTTAAAAGCCCTATCACTGTAATCCATTTCCTACCGATTACCGTGGGGTGATCTATGCCTGACTTAAAAGGCAGTCTCTGACCCAGCCCTGATGAAAATATTGCATATTTGCAAAACTAACTGCATGAGCTGGAGTGGATTGCAGATAGATTTTCAGCATAACTATTTTTATTTATTTTTTTATTTTTTTTTTATTTCCAGTTTGATTACCGGGGAAGTCCACTGGTTCCAGAGGACCCATTTTCAGTGGAGGCCTGGGTAGAAAAGCTCCAAAATACATATTACAGTACATATATAAAAGTATAAAAGATACATTGTATAGAACAGTTTACAACATATGTAATTTCAGTATCACACATAGTCAGACAAAAATCATTATGGTTGATTTTGAGGGTTATACAGGTTCATTTATGAAAACACTATTGTAAAGTATGTGTGGAAACACTTTGTATACACACCATTAAAATAAAAGTAGAAAAACACTTTGCATGCACTCATTTAAACTATGATACTATTTACAATATTTACACAACTTTAATCATATACATGCAGTAGAATGATGCATACAAAAACATCAGGCTGTGCTTACTCATGCATAGACTGGCCATGCTGTGCATCAGACATAGGCACCCCAGATCGCAATATACCAAGGGTATAACACAGGTATCATTTGCACAAGAGGGTAAGGGAGTACAGGACTGCATGTTTTTCACAGAGAGTGGAAGCACTGAGGTGTATACAAAGAAAAATAAAAAGTGCTTCTAGGAGAAGAGTAACAACTGCTATGAGGTTATTAATGTTGGGAAGGGCCAAGATCAATGGATGTCTGGAATGTGCAGGGGGGCTGTAGTAATGTGTGTGTTTGTAGGGATGATCTCAGCACATAGTACAGCACTGTGGCATGATCTTCTGGACAGATCCAGGGCATGCATGATCAAGGGTTCAGCTTCCTCTGCATGCCTTCACCCACATGAGCTGACTCTTCCAGGAGTTGCATCAGCTGTCTCATGACCTTGAATAGATGTCAGTGTTACCTGGCCATGACCAACATCTGGTGGAGGATGTTCTAGTACTATGACAACCATGATCAGTGAGATGACCCGTTCCGGGAGTAGATACATTTCCAACCATTGGTGCAGTGGAAGTGTTAGTACTGTGGTAGTATGATCCCTCTTATCCATGTCCAGGTCAGTTAACATCTGAAGATATTAAAGATATCTGGTCACAAGGATGACCCCCCCCCCAATAAATCAAATGGAGTCCCATATGTCAGCATGCAAAGCATGGATCACCCTTACCACATCTACAGATGGTTTGCTGGAACTTGCCTGTACCTCTACAATGGCCCTGCATGTACATTTAGTGGCAGCTACTGACACAAGATCTTCAGGGAGAGGGCAGTGAACATATCTATGGTGAGCATCACTACCAACCTCCCTCCCCTGTGTGTTACCTCCTGCCCATTACTGCTAGGGGCAGATTCAGATATGTCTTTACCGGTGGCCACCATGTCATCATCAAGCTGTCCACTCTCAGATTGTAGTGTACCTTGGGTATGTGTAGCCATAGACAGTGTGTCCAAATTCTGACAAGGGAATGTGTGGCTCACATTCCATGTGTTCAACACACTTTATATCACCTAACAGTGCTAACTCATCCCACCATCATCATCAGAGACTATAGACCATCCAGCATCAGATATTGGTTAGTTCCACACTGATGGTGCTACAGGAAGTTTCATCAATGAACACATCAAAAGAAAACATATTCCATTCTAAGTATAACCCAGCATCAAATCTATACATGCAACTGAGATCATTATGTCAACATAGATATGTTATAGAGTTGTAATCCTGCCCATACCTTGTGCAGATGGATGTTGCACCTGGACATAATGTACCTATATGACACAAGTGAGATGGTTGTCATAAACTGTAATGTGAAGAACAGTTAAAAATCACAGTACATAGTAATATCAAGACTACATACCTGGGGTGTCATCAGTGGAAACTCTCTGTGGCCTATCCATCTCTGCCCTAATGCTGATCACCCCATTGTGGAACTTTGTGGAGGTGGAACTGCAATTAAGTGAGACCAACAACTCCTCAATCTGTGTAAGGTGTGGTTCAGTTCTAAGCCTATATCACATCATCCAGTGTTCTCATGTGATGACCACTGCTTTGTGGGTGTCAGCATAGATCATGCCAGTTTCTCTGTGGTGGACCATGTCATAATTGTGATCTTGACCACCCAGAGCATTGACATTGCTGACACCAGATGTGTTGACAGAAGAGCCAGTCGGCAAAAGTGGAAACAGAGACATTTACCATGGAAATGGACAGCCTCTAGTACCACCTAATTTTCTGCCTCTGTAAAGTTGGATTTGCTGTTGGCTGTGTCTTTCTGTGCCTATTTTTTTCAGTATCTCTCTGTTGGTATAGAAAAGACTGGAATTAACAGCTGTGGTTCTTTCATAGGTGTTACAGATCCTAAAAGGTGTGTTATAACAACAGTCCAGCTACTACACTTTAGTAGCCCATGACACTGTGATACTTATGTCTACAAAATCAATCTTTACCTCAGTGTCAGGTATTGTTGAATCTTAAGTACACTCCTTCAAATCAAAACTAATAGCACAATACCAATGTAAGAAGCACACAATTTGACAAGCACAATTTTCATTAGCTATAAATTGATAGTAATTCTTAACTTATTATTATATATTTCTCAGGAAGATAACATTACACTGCTGTAGGGCACACTTCAGTGCTGCTGCAACCTACTGTAAAATGTCTGCATTATACTGTGACCAGTACATATGCAACATACCTCTTCAAACAGCTTTGGCCAAAACAATCGGATGCTCTGAAAAAATAAACTGCACTTCAAGACATTATAGTAAATAGCACACAAACATCTTTCCTTGTCCAAAGACGTAGGTGTGAAAAGAACAACATAATTGATGTAAGGAGATATTCTTATAATATTCTTATACTCAACCAGTGATTGCAGGATGTGAACAAAATTCGTCCTCCATAGCCCGATGATGATCTTTGCTTTTCGTTGCACTTTAATCATAAAGATTTCCCCATTTGGGCCTGATAAGTATGCTAATTAGAGCTCATCTCATTATTGTTTCTGAACTCCTCAATTTGCATAACAGGTAACCCTGATAAAGATTGTGTTGAGCTCTACATGATGCCATGCACATGCCTGAGCATCTGCAGGGTGCTGTCCGCATGCCCAGGAAGCCATGGTAACAAGGACTAGGAAATTATAAGGCTCATACCTTTTAAGTGTACATCATTAAGAGTAATGTTCCTTAACTTATGTGTTGAAGAGTCATGTTCCTCACATTTCCACACTGAAAGGAACTATTGCACATTCAAGTGTAAGCCATGTTTCACATCTGAAGTGCCCTTGGAGCCCTAATAATTCAGTACCTATAGTTTATTATTTTGCTCTCCATTCTGCAAATTTTGTGCCCATCACTGTTCTTCACTGAGCGAAGGCGGAAATAAACAAGAACTGTTCTGGGCTCCAATTCTTTGCTATTTTTCCTGACATCTTTGAAAGAGAGATAAGTATGGCTACAGAAGGTGAATGTAGTGTTCCTTTTAGAGCACAGAGATGGTGGTGGTGGGAGAAGGAGTCCAAGATTTTTTGGGACATCCTCCATAGGCATTACAGAAGTCTTTTTCTTATAAAATTTAAGGCTTCCTGCTGAAGTGGTGTAGACACTCATTAAATAATTAACAAGCATGTGACTTTCAGGTTTCATAGGTGTACAGTATCTAGCTGAGGCATATGTAAGACATCTGAAGACCACAAAAACAACAACTACTAATAAGTTCTATAATGCAAGGTAACACTTCACCTACAATTCATTGTTAAACATCCGTAGCCACTTTTTTGTATTTCCCTACAAAAAAAGCAGCTGCAACAGTCTAATAACATATTTACATATTTACACATTTTATGTATCCTGGATATATGCACAACACAACCCAGAGAAAAAGACTTTTTTCATGCTCAATGATTATTGTTTGGATGAAGTGTTAGTATGTTACAGTGTAAAAAATCAAGTTGGTAGCTAACAATACAACAAAGGGGGAGAATGGCTTAAAGACATTTGTACCTTAGTTGTTGTTTTTCTTTCAGCTTTTCCCAGTTAGGGGTCGCCACAGCGGAAGTCCAGTCTGCTAATGACTGGCAGTAGATTTTTATGGTGCCGAGGTGCCAGCTCGATGCCCGACCTTCAACGAAGGCACGTCCATTCACGAATGTCTTTTGAACGCTACTCGACCACGGGGAGGATGTGCAGATTCCACACAGAAGGAGCTCCAGCCGAGAATCGAACCTCTTGTTGTGAGGCGGCAAGGCTACCACTGCACCATCGCGGCTTACATTTGTGCCTTAGTAAAAAGAGAAAAAGAATCTCATAGTACAAATTCAAGAACATTTGTGCCTTAGTAAAAAGAGAAAAAGAACCTCATAGTACAAATTCAAGAACAGCATGTTGTACCAGTTTTGCACTGATCAGTGATTTGGATTCAGTTTAGAAAACTTATTTCAAATTTTACAGCAAAAAGCTCAGACATTTGCTAAAAAAAGAAAAAACTTTAACAGTGAAAACAGACAACATGTGCAATAGTAAACTCCTCTTCCCTTAAAAATCCCATATATTGAAAATGTATCTGGCAATCCATTAAACTACAAGAGACCTGATGGATTCGTAGTCAAATCCCACAGAGTGAGCACTCATAAGTGGCTATCTGAACAGTGCAAGAATTCAAAAGTCAAATGTGTAATACATTTGCTAATAGCCTAGGACAGCCCACTAGACACATGTGTCCCATTTCAGAAGCCTCCCAGGAGTACTCTCTGCTGAAGTGACTTGGTTAGAGTCACACTGAAGGCAAATGGAGGCCGAGACAGAATCAAACCCTGCACGACAGAAAGCAGCTCATTAACAACCCATAGCCTTATTCTTCAGTATCATGTGCCAAACAAACTGCTGTAGCCCAAACATAGAGCATTACTCATTTGTGTGCCTGCAAAAACAAGTTAAATTAACAATGCATTCACAGTTAGACCATTATTAAATTTACAGATTTCATACTGTCCAGTTTATTCACAGATGAATAATAAAAACACTGTCACCATTCAGTAAAATAAAGAAACCAAGGAACTTAACACGTGAACATGGTTTGCACAATGATGTTCCTGTTTACTACAATCAATTATTTCCTTTACATCACAACTGTGTTAGAATGCAGGAACTAAGTAACTGTGCACACACACACACACACACACACACACACACACACACACACACACACACATATGTTTTCCCCTGTAGGACCACCAATGATGCTAACATTTTTTAAATTTGTCTTCATCTTTCTGATACTTAACCTTATCCATTTCATTTGGCTTCATTTTTTCATTTTTAGATTTGTTTAATCCTCTAGCCCATTAAGGACACATAGAATTTACTGGTAAATCTAGAACTATAAGAACAGGGTTTCCAGTTATAATACTGATAAGTCTATACAATATCCCCCACAGCCTCCCAGTATGAACATATTTATTAGGGAATAGTCAGCTCTGTAGAATGCCTTCCTAAATCCCATTACTTCATGAGGACCCATTGTGGCACAGTCTCCCAGTATGAACATATTTATTAGGGAACAGTCAGCTCTGTAGAATTCCTTCCTCTTCCTAAATCCCATTACTTCATAAGTGCCCATTGTGGCACAGCCTCCCAGTATTAAAATCATGGTGGTGGTGCTGTGGTAGTGTTGTAGCCTCACAGTAAGATGCTGTCCGGTTCGATTCTCAGCTAGAGCATCTTCTGCGTGGAGACATGCGTGAATGGGCGTACCTTCGTTGAAGGTTGTACGTCAGGGCTGGTAACTCGGCACGTAAAAAATCAACTACCAATCATTAGTGGACCGGAGTTCCGCTGTGGTGACCCCTAACCGGGAAAAGCCGAAAGACACAAACATTAGGGAACAGTCAGCTCTATAGAATGTCTTCCTAAATCCCATTACTTCATGAGTGCCCATTGTGGCACAGCCTCCCAGTATGAACTTATTTATTAGGGAACAGTCAGCTATATAGAATGCCTTACTAAATCCCATTGCTTCATGAGTGCCCATTGTGGTGTCACCCATCAGTTCCCAGATAAGTCTCAGTCCAACAGTAGCTGATGCAGTTGTGGTCCTTCTTCTAGACTACAGATAATATTTACCTTGTCTAGTAATTTCAGTAATCACAAAGGAGTATCTGTGGACCTTGTTAGTCCACACCAACTAATCTACGTCACCAGATAATCTTCTACTGATCCCTTTCTATATTCTGTTTTCTTGAGTTTGGTGTCTGATAAAATAGCCTGACCTGCAAACACTTGTTCTTCCAGTTACAGAAGCATTTAGACTTCTCCTTCTAATACTGTTGGTAAATTGTCAAGCAGCAGTCTCCAAGAGTCAGTTAAGGGGATGTAATGACATTGGAGGCAGTTAAGTTAAAACCCTCTATTTTGCTTAGCTCAATAAGCTCTTTGATAAAACTTTCAATTTCTAAATCATTTGTTCTCTGTACATCATTCTTACCTCCAATAACAACTATAATTTTTCCATCATAAACTCTTTGTAACGCATGCATTGCATCCTCCATTCTGCCTTCTTGTAAACTAATAACTGTGATTTCCTATTAGGTTTCTAATATCTTTGATCATGGAGTCACCTATAACTATAGTGCCAGATAACCTACAGGAACCATTCATGTCCAATATCTTTTGTACAACTTGATCCAAGTTATTATTCCTGACATCCATAATGCCACCAATGCTAAAGGTAGAGCCCCTGAGTGTTCTCCTTCCATTTTGTCTTGCTAAATCTTGACTTTGTGTCCACTACTTCCAGTTCTTCCTCACTTAGAAAGCCCTTTTAACACCAGGGATCTTCAAACATGCTTTATTGGGACAGACATCACACATTGCACTGCTATTCTTACTCAGATCACTATGCTTCTCAGCTGACTGTACTTCATGTGGCAGCAACTTTCCTTTTATGAAAAGGAAACATGAAGCCATTCTGGACAGCTTTTGTATCATTAATATTAATCCTCCTCCATGTTTTGTGGCAGGTGGGTAACAGGAACGTTTGTTTGCATTAAAGTAATTCTATCAATCTGAATACTTTTCTCAGGAGAAGGTACCCTCCCTAGTAGCTGCTTATATGTATTACATTTGTCTTTCTTTAGGTCAGTAATTACATTGCCTGCATCCACACCTTCTGGACTCATTTCTTGAGGGCCCATTTCTCCTGAACAAGAATGTAGCAAAGCAATCTTACATTTTACATAATGCCCATTTTCAAAATCCAACCTTCTGTTGTACCTGCATACATTAGGCAATTCTTACATAGTGTTAAAGAACCCCTATAAATTAAATTATCTAAACACAATTTGACCATTTCTTTCATAATTTATAAAGAACTATTAAAACCAGTAAACTGAGTCAGAAAGAGAGACTGCTACTTTCCTTATATGCTAAGTTCTACATTTCACTCTTCCCTTTTTGCCTCACCATCAAACACTCTCAATATAGAAAAAGATGCCTGCTCGTTTTGTATCCGCTTGATAACAGAGGAAGATACAAGATGGCTGCTTGTATCTGACTGGGTCAACACACACACACACACACACGCACACACACACACACACACACACACACACACACACACACACACACACACACACACACACACACACACAAATGCCCCCTTACTGCCTTCAGCAGAAAAATTAAATGAAAAAAATGAATGTCTCTCCTGGTCTTTGAAAGGACTAGAGAATAGATGTAAAATAACACTGCCATATTTACAGATACAGTCTATTCTCAGCTAAATGCTTGCATTGGGCATTAACCCACTTCAAACATATCTGCTAGTTCAAGATTAAACCCTTACGGTAGAATCCTAGTATAAACAAGCTACATAATAAAAAGAAGAAACATATTATCTGTAAGAATAAACTAAATACCCCAACTTCTGAAAGTGAACCCAGAAAGATGAACAAAACATTTTTAAATAAAATCAAATCCTCCAAAGCTAAGTATAAAATAAAAAATTGCCATTTATGTAAACTACAGCTACAAGGTCTGTTATAGCATTGTGTTAATTCTCATGCATAGCTGACTGTCCTGTAATACTACCCTGAGACTCACACTGCTAAAACTCACTTACTGACTTACACTGCTATATTAAAGCTATCCAACCCAGACCAATCATACCTGCATACACACTCTCATCCACTACCCCTCCTTTCCCCCTATTACCCCTTGCCACACTCAGTACTCTCATTTTCCACCCGCACCTCTCCCATTCTACCACTCATTTGCCTTTATCTATCAGCCGACAACTCTGCTCCCTTGTCCTCTATCAGGTAGTAACAACCTCTCTCTCATTTTATTCCAGCTGGCTAGACCCTAATTCCAAGACCCTCTCCACCAGGAATGCCATCCAAACACCATCTCCTGCTACCCAGGACCTAGGAAGCTACTTTGTACAAAATAGACAACTGTGAAACCAGGCTCACCACAAGCACATGTAAGCTAGTGTTCTATGCTTTATTTGTAAATTAAATTATTCTGTCTTCCAACTGCTCGAGCATTCCCCCATAGCGTGCACACTCACAGGGACTCTATCCCCTCTGCTCTATACTAGTACCAACAGCATTTTTCCACAAGGTGGTAGGAAACATCCACTCCTCCCCTACTACCAATTAACCCTTCCCAGCCAGTACATACCCCTATAGCACTCCTGCTCCCATGCGATCCCAACAGGATCAGACAGCACCTTCCCCTAATCTAATGGCCTTAAGCCCACAACTTACTGCTGCTTTACAGGTTGTAAGGGACAGCAAGGTCTACTTAATTTAATTGAGGCACAACAGTACTATCTGATTGCAGCCAGCTGATTTCACTCCCAGTTCCCTCAACCAATTGACTAGCCACTACCTGCATCTGAAATCAGCTATCACAGAAAGAATTCTGCTCACCTCTGCTGGGGCTGTAACCTGCTCCGTTCACCCGGCGGGTTCACTCTGCTCCCCTCCCCTCCCCCCTATTCCTACCCACCCCCACTATCCGTACATTTATTCCAACCACTGCTCCACCCATTTCACCCATCAACCAATTAACTCTTTGCCACACCCATCACACACAAGATCTTCTCATACTCTGCACCCAACAAACTGTGCCTCCTTCCCCACACCACCTCCTATACCTAATCACCATTCTTACCTCCCTCACTTATATCACCTATCTCACTCAACTACCAACCCCCAACCATACAGCCCCTTCTCACTCCACATCCACCATCCAACCTACTTACACACCACCTTTCTCATCCATAATACACATATTTGACTCTTCTAACCCAATTCTACTATTTAAATACAAAATTCTTCCCATCTTACATACTCACCATACATCCCCTCACCCCCATTCCAACAAATCCTTCCCTTTCTACACTCAAGCACTCCATTCACACTGAACAACCTTACACTTATCCTCCATCAAATCATCCTACCACTCTCCGGTGACATTCACCCCAACCCCAGGCCCACACCCCCCCAACTGTAACATCCAACTCCACTCATAAACACACTCCCACCCCAAAATATAGTCTCCTTGCAACATTCAATGCCGAAAGCCTTAGACATAAAATCCCTAACCTCCATGCCTGGCTTTCCCCACAACCATCCCAATATAACTGCCATCTCAGAGACCTAGCTTAAACCCTACATAACAGATAGAAAAATCCTCCCTCCAGATTACCACATCATTCGCAATGATATGGCAAAATCCTCCTTCCAGGCTACCACATCATTCAAAATGATAGACTAAACAAGAAAGGTGGAGGTGTAGCTATTATCTACCCTTCCTCTAATATCTCTAACTTTAACTATGCTGAAATTACTACAGCTCTACTGAAACTCAACGATCACAAATCCATATGCATAGCCACACTATATATACCCCCAGGTAATAACATACCAATCCTAGAAGAAATCCTTTCCTGGTTTTCCTCTAACATTAAAAATGAAACTTATATCCTAGGTGACACTAACATTAACTAGGCCACAATAACTTCTTAAGCTGCATCTCACTCAGTCAACCTCTTCAGCTTCACCCAACTAATAAACTCCCCAACCAGACCAAACAAAAATGGGTCCTCTGGCACTGTCATTTACTGGATCCTTACGTCCCATCCCATCCTTATGTCAAAGTCAGGAATCCTTCCAGATGCTCTCAGCAACCACATTCCTGCTTTCGCCGACTGTCATCCTTCCAGCATCATCATCATTACATACACACTCACAATCTCTCTCATTTCAACCCTCTAACATTTTCAGAATGTCTAAAGCTTACTGACTGGTCCCCTCTAAGAACCCCTCCCCTCAATAGTGCCATTGCCTACTTCAACAATACCTTCTTAAACTTACTCAACAAGTATGTTCCCCTAAGAACCAGATGAATCAAAGCCAATCTCTCCCCCTGGCTATCTAAAGAAACCAAACACACCATGCTGCAAAGAGACAAAATTTGGAAAAAATACCAAAAAAACAATCAACCCAACTTCTTACTAGAATTCAAACAATTTCAAAACTCTATAAAAAAACTAATAACCAGAGCCAGTAAAGTTTACTACTCCAAACTTCAATCCAAACACTCGACCAACCCTAGGAAATTCTGGGACACAATTTCCTCCCTCCTCCACTCAGGTAGCAAAGAAAATCCCTGCCCCAACCCAAACCTTAGAGATCTAGACACTGCCACTCAACTAAACTCCTTCTTTGTAGATTCCTTTTCTAAATTATCCTCCTCTTTCCCCCCACACCCCCAACCCATACTCCTCAGGCCCATCTGACCCCTCAACCTAAAACCCATCCCTACAAGTACTATAAAAAAACTACTCCAACTATAACCTAGCTGAAATGCACCTGACAATCTTCCACAAACCTTCCTAAAAATATCTGCTGACAGTATTGTCTTTCTTATTTCCATCTTAATTAACAGATCCATCCACAAAGCCTATATCCCTTCCATCTGGTGCCATGAATACATCATCCCACTTCACAAAGGAGGCAAAAACAGAGATACCTCCAATTTCAGACCTATAGCTATTCTTTCCCCACTTTCAAAAATCATGGAGAAATGTATCCATACTCAACTTATGTCTTATCTGACTCATAACAACCTTCTCACCCCCACTCAACACGGAGTTCACCCTGGCCATAGTACCACGACTGCCCTGTTAGCCTTCCTCGAAACCATAAACCAAGCAAGTGACACTGGTAAACTCGTACCTTCCCTGTTCCTCAACCTATCCAAAGCTTTTGACAGCATCGCCCACCCTTTATTCTTAACTCAGCTCTCATTTCTCAGCCTCTCCAGCTCCACCCTTGACTGGTTCTGAAGTTACCACTCTGAATGCCAGCAATCCTTTCAATGGAAATCGTCTACCTCCCCCTTTCTGTACACCCCCACCAGGGTGCCACAAGGTTCAGTTCTAGGACCACTACTCTTCAATATATTCATCAACAACTTTCATCACACCATTCCTGACTCCTCAATAATCCAATATGCAGGTGACTCTACAGTCACCTGCTCAGCTTACTCCTCCTCTGAACTACTTCAAAAAACCTAATCAGTCTTCTTCAAAATGGAATCCTGGATGCAAAACTACCACCTTGCCCTAAACTCTAATAAAACTAAAATAATGATTTTCTCCCCCTCTAGAAACTCCCCAATTGATAAAAACTCTTTCTCCATACTCAGTGATGATAATATACCCATCAAAATTGTATCCAATACCAAACTCCTTGGCATCTTCTTTGACGAGCATCTAAAATTTGACACCCATATCCAGTCTGTCATAAACAAAAACACCAAAAGCTAGGTCTCCTATGCAGACACAACCACTACCTCTCCTCCTCCAACAGGAAAATGCTAGCTTCCTCCTACCTTCTCCCCTCTCTTATGTATGGAGCTCCTCTTCTAAACAATCTCCAACTTGAACTACAATCCAAAGTCGAATCATGCTACAATAAAATAAGTAAATTCGCCACCAACTCAAAAAACTTCTCCCACCACTGCAACTCTCTCCATACCCTACAATGGCTCGAGCTGCCAAATTACTTGTGCTTGCTTAAACTCACCAACACCCATAAACTCATATATAAACCTGCCAGCTGCCCCCCCTCCACCAGATTAACCCCTTACATCCCTAACCGCTCACTCAGATCAGAAAACCAAAACCTCCTACAAGTGTACAAGCCCTCATGGCCCCGTGGTCACCTCCTGCTTTCCTGCTCCACTTCTAAACTGTGGAACTGCCACCCTCTCACCCTTTGCTCTACTCCTGACCTCAACAAATTCAAATCTCTCCTGTTCTCTCATCTTATGTCAAAATGGATATGAGCATCCCACTCTCCTACATAATTTCTACCCCCTCCAACTATTCATTTTATCCACCCTCTACTACACCTACTTTACATATCTACACTAACCTATTACAACTTTCCATTACAACCTTACTGGACAGTCACTGACTGCACCTAACTTTACTCCCTTATATGAACGGCATTCCTACTCACTAAAAAAAAAATCCACCTGTATTCTCACTTGTCTATACCAAGTTTATGTTATCGCATCTATCTTAATTTTACACTGTATTTCCATGAATATAAAAATAATTGTATAACTATATACTTTGTATTTCTATGAATATAAAAATGTTTGTAATGATTGTTTGCAATGTCTGCAATTGTCATTGGAGCTTTTCTCCCCGGGCCGCCACAGAAAGTGGGCTCTTCGTGGCCCAGTGGACTTTCCCAATCACCAAACTGAAATAAATAAATAAATGTCAGAAATCTTGCAAGCAATACCAACACTGCATTGTGCTAATACATAGCAATAAAGCACACTCACCCCAGAGGACATAGCTAACATATAAGCTAATGAGCTTTACAACCTTATGATATCTTGAGGCTAAACTATAAATTATCTATCTCATCAAAAGTTTGGTATGAACCTAGTAACAAAGCACTGGCTGGAGATGAAATTATAAATGATGACCTGAGAACACTCCAGCATGAACTTACAGTACAGTTATATCTGTTATTCACTAAGTCATTTAACTATGGGGAGATTCCTTAACATTGGAAATATGCACTCATTAAACCTGTCTTTAAGAGAAAGGGGAATAGGACAAACTCAGAGTCATACAGATCCATTAGTTAACTTCCATGTTGTAGAAAAATAATAGATAATGTCATTTTGGATAAATTATTGTCAGAGTTGGAAAGATGTGATGTATTCTTCATCTGTTCCTAAACTGGTGGACCTCAGATCTGACTTCAGATCCATCCTCGGCCACTCAACAGACTTTAGTCTCTGTAGCTTGAGCTCCACCCCTTACCCATAATCCCCTGTCTACTTCTAAGCTACCTCAGACCTCATTTGCTGCGTCAGCAAAAAAAACAAGGTCACCGTTAGCATGAGCAGCTTAATTTAGATAAGTACAGTTTTTTTAAAAAATCTTACGTCTGTCTTTCTTGTTTCTACAATGTCAGAAAAACCTATCATACATATAGATCCCAAAACTATCATAATACACACCCCAAATGGAGGGCAACAAAGCCAAAAGAGGTGGTCTTTCAATATTTATTAAAGATTTACACACCTCCAGACTGGTCAAACAGTATGACGCACAGGAGATACTCTAGGCACAGTTAACGGTTAACAAGACCCCTATTCAAATCATAGTTAGTTACAGGCCCCCAACGTTGACTCAGGACACCCACACCTCCCATCTGGACCTCCTTGAATCTATTAAGATTCAACCCTATACCCTGATCCTGGGTGAGTTTAACTACCCAACAATTGATTGGAAGAACTACTCGAACCAGAACACAAACACTCAAAGACCCCTTGATGTTGTCATTGCCAGTGCCTTGGACCAGCTGATTGACACCCCCACAAGAGGTGACAACATCTTGAACTTGGTACTAATCAACATAGGAAACCACTGCAGCAGCCCCACAGTGTCATAATCCCTTGAGATCAGACCACAAAGTTGTTACTTTCAAAGCCCCCCAGTTAGGGTTAAACAAAAAAATGTCTCCAAAGCTGATTACAACCACCCGATGGAAGGTCTAAACAACTTCACAGCCCCTTCCCCAAGAGTAGGAACTGGCACTAATGTCCAAACCTACACCAAAGTACTTTACAACCATTTATATAAATGCATCGATTCAGCAATACCTGATAGGACAAAATCTTCCTCCTCAAGGAAGAGTAAACCAGTCTGGTGGACATTAGCTATAAATAAATTCTACAACAAAAGGAAAAAAAAATGCTGTTCAGGGCCGAGAAGGAACAGATGCCAAACTGGAAGCAATCTCTCCTTGGCCTAAACAGGCAAATAAGGGTATTAGTGAAGTCCTCAAAGCTAACTTTGAGTCTAAATCGGCCACATATACTAAAGACAATCATAAGGTGTTCTTCACATATGTCTGCAATCAAAGGGGAAACACCCAAATCTGCTCAGAACTGATGTTCAAGGACACCACACACACAGATGCCATAAATATAGCCAACCTGTTGGTAGACAGGTTCAGTGAAAACTTCACCCCTCTGTCCTGCCCCATCAGCAAACCAGGATATCCCCAGCACCTTCCCCACCCCTTATCTCTAAGGAATAAGTCATTACCGCCTTCTCAAAGGCTAAAAATACAGTTTCCATGGAACCCGATAACATCCCAGGCTGCATCCTGCATCAACTCAGGCAGAAACTCACAGCACCATTAGGCACCCTATTCAACCTAAACCAGAGTACCGGTTTCGTCCCAGTGGAGTGGAGGACAGCCACTGTCATCCTTCTACACAAAGATGGAGCATCCGCTGATCCAGGCAGTTATTGACCAATCAGCCTAACTAGCCTGATTTGCAAGGCCATGGAATGTATTATCATGGATCACATTAAGAAGGACATCGGCAACCTCCAAACACTTGATCCCACACAGTTTGATTTTGTCAAGAGGAGCTCATGCCTGTTAAATATGGTAGACTTCTTTGAGTCAGTCACCAAAACCATGGATGAGGGGAAGACAGTGCACACTGCCTATCTTGACCTGGCCATGGCCTTCAACACTATTCCCCCTCAGGCATAATAAATAAACTATCTCAGCTTGGCGTAACTCCATATGTGACCAGATTGATTGCTAACTGGCTCACTGGTAGAACTCACTCAGTCAAAACAGGGGAAGCTACTTTTAGTAGTATACCCATAATGAGTGCGTACCCCAGGGATCGGTCTTGGGGGCCCTCCTGTTTGGGATATACTTCACCAAGGTGCAAGCCAAAACCAGAGGTCTGTGGCTGACCAAGGTTGCAGGTGACTGCAAGCTGGGTGCTATCATCAACTTCCCTATTGATATAAATATACTACAAGAGGATCTCACCCAGCCAAACAACTGGTGCCAGAAACACAGCTTCAAACTAAATGCCAAGAAATGCATCATCCCCTTTGGGGAGAGTGACGTCTCCACAAATTATCACACTAATAACAATGTCCTAAGCACGCAAGCAGTTGTGAGGGACCTGGGCACCCAAGTTGACATCAATCTAACTTTTGACCACCATGTTGTCTCCATTGTACAGAAAGCTTTCTACATGGCTCCCCTCATTAGTAAGGGTGTTTTCTCCAAGAACAAGGAAGGCATAAACTCCCTGTATTCCTCCCTTATCAGGCCTATCATCAAGTATAACACCCCTTTTGGCATGTACCTCCTGAAGCACATGCAGCAGCTGGAGAGACCACAGAGTTTCCTGACCAGGAGAATCCAGGGCTTCAAAAATGTATCCTAAGTGGATAGCCTAAAAGTCCTGTCACTCTACTCCATCTCATACAGATTCTTCAGAGGTGATCTATGTCTGGCATATAGAGAAATCTCTGACCTCACCTTGATGAAATTGCTGCATATCCACAAGCTGAAGTCCACTCGCATAACTCACATGCAAAACCTCAACTCTGTCTGTAACATCAGTAATACTTGCTGGCGGGACAGATTTGTCTCCCAGAGACTTCCCCATCTGTGGAACAGACTCCCTCTCTGCATCAAGCAGAGTACGTCATTATCCCTCTTTAAGAGGAACCTGAATGACTGGATAAGAAATAGAAAATACATCCCTGCGAATCCACCTGTGTCTCTGCTGGACAAGGAACACCGGGTGCTGACTTGTGGGAACATGGGCTAATTTATTGGCTAGGCTTATAAGGGCCTCAGGGCCAGTAGCCTAATAACTTGCTATGATTCTATTATCCTAAGACATGTTCCACTTGCAGACATAACATTTAAATTTAGACAGTCATTCTCAATGCATTTATTGCCTGGGACCTGACCATTTTAATGTTTTTTGTGGTATTTGTTTTAGCTTCAATAACAGGCCTTAGGTTGAGAGAAAGAATAAGTTAATTATCTTCTTCCATCTTCTATTTCATCTGCTTTTGGAGCTCCTTATTCATCCAAAGAACTTTCTGGAGAAGCAGCAGAAAAACCTAAAGATTCAAGAACACAATACTCTGATCATTGTCTTCACTCATCTTCTTCATCTCGGCTCCAGCTGAGATAGTCACAAGATGTTGGATCCATCCACCTCCAAGGGTTCAACTCCAAAGATAAATAAACCTTTGGATACATCTTCCTGTTTGGACCCAGCTAAGTTCAGGTCTAAATCACCTAGAATTTCAGCCAAACTGGTCTCATTGAGGCTTCATTCCTCCTTCCTTCAAGACTCCCTCTCAAAGAGCTTCCAGTCTACCATCAATCTTGTCTTCCCTCAGGTCATACCAGAGTTTATAAGAAGTGGCTGTGGATAGGATAATGAGAACATTTGTCAGAAGTCAGATTCAGCTGGGTGTATTACCAGCTCTGGCTACCATCAGACCCATGAGCCATGAACCATACAACTCCAAACTATAACTCCTACTTTGATCTGTCCAGTGGCTCCAGAGGTTTTGGCACTGAGACTTCTGAGTATGTCTGCGTCAGATCTGCAGTCTTATGCTTTTCAGCTTCCACACTTTCTCTGAAACAGGCAGGTCCAACCTTGTCAGAGCCAGAAGGATCTCAGGGCCACAGTATCTATGCTGAATCCAGTGACATGGGATCAGCTCCAATGCTCTTGGAGCCATCTTTACCCCCATTGGGTCTACCCTATATTCAACTGCCTGCTGTGGAAGCTGGGTCTTTTCATCCTTCCACATCAGGACAGCAAGTCCGGGCAGGCCTTGAGACTGTCCTCATTCAGGATACTGCTAACATTTCTAAGTCATCTCCAGAACCTCCTACCAAACAGCCCCCACAGAAGCAGATATGTAAAAGGAGATACCTAGACTCTCCATAAGAGTCATTAACCAAAGATAATGACTTTGATGAAGGGGAAGGTTCCCCCAGAACACCCCTTGAGGGCATTTTATTTGGAGAGATACTTAAACTTTTGAAACAGAAAGGAGGTTAGTCTGCTGTCCCACCTTGAGGATTTCAGGGCCAGTTGAGCTATGATTTCGGTAATCCTCCTGGTAGATGATATGGTAGTCCTCATCTCCCACCAGTCTTGAAAGGATCCAGAAGTCACAAAGCCTATCCCTAAATGCCCAGAAAAGTATCTTGTTGTGCCAAATGATAGGGCTCATTGGAACAAGGGTCCCCCTGTGAATGCTATGGTGGTTGCATCAGTCACTAGGAAAGTGTTAGTGGAACAGAGCTGTATGTTTCATCTTCCTAATAGAGAATATATGGTGTTAGACAGATCTGAGAAGTGTGTTTATGCATCAGCAACTCTTGTCCTCAAGTCTCTGAATTATTTGGCATATGTTACAAGATTTTAGAGGGAATTGATCAAATAGTTCTCCCATACTCTCTCCAGGTCCATGTCTGGTGGAGAGTAAGGAAACTGTTTTTGCAGCTGACCACCTTCCAGTCCTTATACAGTGCTTCCCTGAGATTGATCTCTCATGCCTCAGAGGGAAGTGCTAGAACTGCGGGTTCAGGTTTAACCATAAGGCATGCCTGGGTGCACCTCTGTGACTTTGTGGAGCCCTTCAAGTCTTCTTTCATCAATGACCCCTTTGATGGAACAGCTTATTTTTTTAAGTAAGAGACTCCTTCCAGAAACAAGCAAGATGGGAAGACCCTTTCTGCCACTGGAATCCATTTTTCTACCCCTCAGTGGACTTTTTTCCAAAACTAGAGTGGTGGCAGAAAATTGTGGCTTAGAAAGTCAGGTTCTTCTCAAGACTCCTATGGAGAAAAATTACTTGTTGCAGAAGGGGGGATTCTAATGGGAGATGCCATCCTTGATGCAGAGGTGGCCCACAACACCAGGGCTTCAGAAGCCTTTCTTGGAGAAGTCTTGTCAGTGTCCCTGAAGGGTAATCTGACTGCTGCACTCTGGAGGCAGTCAGGGAATGCCTATCCATGCTCCCACAAGCATTTATAGCCATTACCAAAGATTCGTGGGTGAAGAATATTATATCTAGAGGTTATTATATACCATTTTCCCTTTTTATTCCAAAATGTAACAAAATAATTCTTAACATTCCACCCAGTCTGAAGAAAACTGCAGCTACAGAAGTACAAACGTTGCTAGAAAAAGAGTCATCCAATCAGTCGCTCCTGACCTCCAAAGATCTATAACTTACTTGAGATTCTTTTTAGTGCCAAAAAGGCCAGAGACCTAAGACTAATATTGGATCTCAGCAATCTAAATCAATTTGTAAAACACTCAAAATTCTGGATGATCAGAGTTCAGTCCTTTTAAGCAAGGACAACTGGATATGCTCTATAGATCTTCAGGATGTGTGCTATTATATCAAACTACACAGGCACTCCAGGAGATATCCACACTTCTGACTGGGAGCCAGTCACTAACAGTTCACAGCACTGCCCTTTGACTTCAACCAAGCCACCAGGGTGTTCACCAAATGTATGGCAGTGGCTGCAGATCACCTGAAACTGCAAAGATTCCGGATGTTTCTGTATCTAGATGACTGGTTCCTATCTGCTTCCACCAAGCCTCTACTACTTCAAACCAGGGATCACTTGCTCCATCTCTGTTCCCAGCTGGGCATTGCTATAAACCTCTCTAAGTCTCAGCTTTACCCAGCGCAATCACTGGAGTTTATCAGAGCCCATCTAGATAGCAAGTGACAAGTGGCAAGCCTGCCTCAAACAAGACTGGAGACCTTAAGGAAGCAGGCATTACACATCCTTACTTTTAATTCACTTCGAGTAAAGTAAATTCTCCAAAGTCCCACTGGTATACTTGCACATGAGCATACTACAGATCATCACAAGTGTTAGCAGAAGACACATATCATGGTGAAGTCATGCATAGAAAGCTTCCTAAGGCCACCCTTTCATTTTTACTTCTCGCAAGGCCACAATGACTGCAGATACCTCCAGCTAGGGTGGAGGACATTACTTGGGAAGGGCAGCTTAAAGCACATGGTCCCACACAGAGTCCAGTCTTCACATCAGTTTCCTAAAAATTAGACTAGTCTTATATGCTTTGCAAGCATTTCAAGATATTCTCCCTCTAGAGATGGTTAGAATTCAGATGGACAGC